>NW_028270141.1:135490591-135641819 GCF_037043375.1 Chiloscyllium plagiosum
GGACCCAGCGGCAATCCTTGTGACACACCACTCGTCACAGGCCTCCAGTCCGAAAAGCAACCCTCCACCACCACCCTCTGTCTCCTACCTTTGAATCAGTTCTGTATACAAATGGCAAGTTCTCTCTGTATTCCATGTGATCTAACCTTGCTAACCAGTCCACTTGCTAGCTTGTCAAGTGCCATACTGAAGTCCATATAGGCAATGTTCACCACTCTGCCTCCATGAGTCTTCTTCATCACTTCTGCCTGCTTTTAATTTCCTAATTTCTGTGTTATTCAATGCATGTGAAGCTTTTAGAGTTGCTGTCAGTTCCAATGATATGATAGTGGAAATTAATGACAATTTGCTGTCAATAACATCATAAAGTCCAAGCTGATGATTTACTTACCACCTCCACATGCAGCATGACTATTCAATTGTTTTCAATAAATTGGCTGTACCTCACCTGACTGGAGCGTTGCAGACTTAAGTCACACTACCAGGTTTGAGAAGGCATTCATGGCTTATATTTGCATACAGTAGTGAGGGAGTGCTATATTGTTGCTAAAACAAAGTCTCAAGAGCAGAGCATTCAAAGTACTAGTGACATTAACGAGTGACATAAATCCAGACTGACTGCCATTCATATAAGGTTACATCTGAAGGAAACAGCCATGACATTTGTATATAAAATATATCCTTTATTTTGTTATGAATTATTTAAAAATTATCATTGGAATTTTATTCAAGGATCAAATATTGCTGGTTTTAAAGTTATCTATGCACTCTATATGCCTGATTATTACCAGCAAGTGTAGAAGTATCAAAATATATTCTGTACGTAAACATATAAGAACCCTAAAGGCCTAGATTTTCTTCACCTTTTTCTAGAAAACTAGCTGTTGAACAATAGAATCTGAACCAATTTTTACACTTGCAGTTATTAACAGAGTGACACATTACATGTATGCACCTCCTAAATCAACTTCTACAATTTATTGAAAGCAAAATGTGCAGATAATAGAGAACTGAAGTAAAAACCATAAAATATTGGGGAAAAAATCAGTAGTCCTGGCAATATCCATGGGGAGAGAAACTGAGTTAATATTGAAGTAAAAATGTGATTATTCTTCGTAACTGTAGTATAGTGCTGTTTATAGAGGCAGAAGTGAATCCCTAGTAATGCCCGCTAATTACTTATATTTGAAGACAATTACTATGTAATTAATATTCTTTCTCTATATGCATATTACTGTTCCTAGACACTATATTAAATGTGATTCACAACCCAATTCTTAGCAGGAAAAATCAAGGATGGTTTAAAGATAAATGATGAAATAAGAAAAGGCTACAGAAAATAATGGCATAGATATAAGAACGTGCACAGTAGTGGTTTCCTTCTTCATACATTGCAAATGTGAATGTTCCAGTTCTATATCCCTCATTGTTTTAATTCCCATGTTTCATAATTGAATTGAATTTATTGTCACGTGTACCGAGGCACAGTGAAAAGCTTTGTCTTACTAGCAATGCAAGTAGATCACAGAGTTGAGTAGCATAGATAAGTAAATAATAGGTAAACAGCGGCAAAAACAAAAACACAGGTACAGGCAAATGTTAAGAGTTTGTGAGTCTATTCAGTATTCTAACAACAGTAGGGTAGAAACTGTTTCGAAACTGGCTGGTGCATGTGTTCAGGCTTCTGTACCTTCTCCCCAGTGGTAGAGGTTGTAGAAAAACATTGCCAGGGTGGGATGGATCTTTGAGAATGCTGGCAGCCTTTCCTTGACAGTAGGCCATTATATGGATTCTATAGAAGGGAGGTTGGCCTTTGTGATTGTCCAGGCTGAGTTGAATGGTACGGTTGCCATACCAGGTAGTGATACATCCAGACAGAATGCTCTCGATGGCACACCTATAAAAGTTGGCAAGGATATTCACTGTCATGCCAAATTTCCTCAGCTGCCTGAGGAAGAAGAGACATTGTTGGGCCTTTATAACCAGTGCGTCCACATTAAGAAGGGCTCATGCCCAAAATATCAATTCTCCCGCTCCTTGGATGCTGCCTGACCTGCTGCGCTTTTCCAGCAACACATTTTCAGCTCTGATCTCCAGCATCTGCAGTCTTCACTTTCTTCTCGTCCACATGAAGGGTCCAAGAAAGCTTGTAGATGACCACTCCCAGGAGCTTGACACTCTCCACTTGTTCCACCTCTGTGCTGTTAATGTGTAGGAGGGTATGAGTAATATCCCACCGAAAGTCAATAATGAATCATTTGGTTTTGCCAACATTGAGAGCTAGGTTGTTCTCAGTGTACCATTTTTCCATGTCTTCCACCTCCTGTCTGTAGTCTGTTTCATCGCCATCTGAGATTTGACCAATTATGGTGGTGTCATCAGCGAACATGTAAATGGCATTATTCTGGTATTTGGCAAAGCAGTCATGGATAGACAGTGAGTACAGTAGGGGGCTGAGTACACACCCATGGGGGGTTCAAGTGTTGAGTGTTAGTGAGGATGAAATATTGTCCCCAATCTTCACTGTTTGTGGCATGTTGGTCAGGTTGCTGGTATAGTTTCAGGATAAGATTAATGAACTGAGCCACAGCAAGTTCAAGTTTAGTTACAAAAAAATGAATGCAATCTTCTATTAACACATGCAGGCTCTTTTATTCAAAGCTTGTATCCCTCAAGTGTGACTAGTTACTGTGGAACTCTTGCACATTCACTCTTTCTCAGTTTCAGCAAACTGTGATTTAGTGCCATTTCCCATTTTAAATTGCAACATTCCCAATATGAGCCACTCTGGGATTTAGACTCTTGGATTTCTGCATGGAAATTTGTTGACGAGACTAGAATTATCCGTATGCAAAAGTTTAAGTATTACTGACTGTATAAATTTTAAGTGTGCCTTCAATTCTAAAGACTGTTCTTTGACTGAGTTAAAAATAATTAAAGCTTTTTTTATATATGAGAGTTTGATTACAACAGGTAGCAACCAGAACCATTAAAGCATTCATTGTAGCAAATATATAAAAGAACAAAGAACAAAGAAAATTACAGCACAGGAACAGGCCCTTTGGCCTGCCAAGCCTGCACCAATCTAGATTCTCTATCTAAATCTGTCACCTATTTTCTAAGAATCTGTATCCTTCTTCTCCCTGCCCATTCATGTATCTGTCTAGATACATCTTAAATGATGCTATTCTGCCTGCCTCTACTACCCCTGCTGGCAATGTGATTCCAGGCATGCATCATCCTCTGGATAAAGAATTTTTCACACATATCTCCCTTAAACTTTTCCCCTCTCACCTTGAGCTTGTGGCCCCCAGTAATTGAGGCCCCCACTTTGGGAAGAAGCTTCTTGCTATCCACCCTGATTTTGTAGAACTTAATCAGGTTCCCCCCTCAACCTCCGTCTTTCTAATGAAAATAATCCTAACCTACCCAACCTCTCTTCATAGCTAGCGCCTTCCATACCAGGCAACATCCTGGTGAACCTCCTCTGCACCCTATCCAAAGCATCCAAATCCTTTTGGTAATGTGGTGACCAGAATTGTACACATTTCCAAAGTGGCCGAACTAAAGTCCTATACAACTGTAACATGACCTGCGAACGTTTGTACTCAATATTCTGTTCGCTGAAGGAAAGCATGCCGTATGCCTTCTTGACCATTCTACCGACCTGTGTTGCCACCTTCAGGGTACAATGAACTTGAGCACCCAGCTCTCTGTGCATCATATTCACCAGGGCTTTTCCAATGACCGTATAGTTTGCTCTTGAATTGGATCTTCCAAAATGCATCATCTCACATTTGCCCGGATTGAACTCCATCTGCCATTTCTCTACCTAACTCTCCAAGCTATCTATAATCTACTGCATTCTCTGACAGTCCCCTTCACTATCTGCTACTCTATGAATCTTAGTGTCATCTGCAAACTTGCTAATCAGACCACCTATAGCTTCCTCCAGATCATTTATGCATATCACAAACAACAGTGGTTCAAACATGAATCCCTGTGGAACACACTGGTCACAGTTCTCCATTTTGAGAAACTCCTTTCCACTACTACCCTCTGTCTCCTGCTGCCCAGCCAGATCTCTATCCATCTAGGTAGTACACCCTGGACCCCATGCAACTTCACTTTCGTCATCAGCCTACCATGGGGAACCTTATCAAATGCCTTACTGAAGTCCATGCATATGACATCTATCACCCTTCCTTCATCAATCAACTTTGTCACTTCCTCAAAGAATTCACTTAAGTTGGTAAAACATGAACTTCCCTGCACAAAACCATGTGTTGCCTATCACTGGTAAACCCATTTTCTTCCAAATGTAAATAGATCCTATCCCTCAGTATCTTCTCCAGCAGATTCCCTACCACTGACATCAGGCTCACCAGCCTATAATTATCTAGATCATCTTTGCTACTCGTCTTAAATGGGAATCAGACCTGCATGCAGTTACAAGTTATATAAAGTAACTATTCGGGCAGATGTTAATAATTCCTTTATGGAGTAAATTGACAATACTTGACTAAAATTAATTATACAAATGGGAATTTTATGACAAAGCAATTTCCTTAGTAAGAACAGAAAAAAAAAATGGGCTGAGCACAATACATTTTATGATGGTGACAGAAGGAAATCTGGCACTTGAAGGAAGAAAATAAGGAAGAAATCTTAGATAGACTTGCTTAAAGTTAATAGGTACCAGGACTGGATGCAATACATCCAAGGATTTTAAACAAAGTGAAGTTGTGGGGGCACTGGACATAATCTTTCAGTCTTCTCTAGATGCCGGAGAGGTGCCAGAAACATTACAGTCTTGTTCAAGAAAATTTATAGGGGTGATTCCAGCAATTAGTGATCAGTCAGTTTAACTTTGGTGGTGAGGAAATTTCTAGAAACAATTATTTGGAATAGAATTAATAATCACACGGAAAAAGTTGGGTTGATTAGAAAGAGTCAGGATGTATTTCTAAAGGGGAAATCATATTGAATTAACTTGCTGGAGTTTTTAGTCCAGGTAACAGAATGCAAGGATTTCTGGAAAGCCTTTGATACAAAGCCATACAACAGAACAGGAAAGTTATGAGTTATGATATAAAAGGGAGAGTAGAAATGTGGATACAAATTGGCCGAGTGACAGAAAACAGATATTTTTAGGGCTGGAGAAAGGTTTTTAGTGGAGTTCCCCAGGGATCAATATTGGGACCTTTGCTTTTCCGGTTATATATTAATCATCTGGATGTTGGTGAGCAGGGGACAATTTCAAAGTTTGCAGGTGACACAAAACTTGGAAGAATTGTAAACTGTGAGGATTGTGTGGAAGTCCAAAACGACATTGTCAAGAGATTGGAGTGGGCACATAAGTGGCAGATAAGATTCAATGCAGAGAAGTGTGATGTTTGCACTTTGGTGGGAAGAACTTTGGTAATAAGATAAAATAGAGCGTGCAATTATAAACGGGATGCAGGGGCAAAGGAACCTCAGTGTATATGTGCACTGATCATTGCAGGTGACAGGACAGGTAGAGAGAGCAGTAAGTATACATTGACCTTAGCTTTTATATGAGCATAAGAGCAAGGAGGTGATATTGAACTTGTACAAGACACTCTGTTATGGTATTGTGTGCAGTTATGTATGCCATATTGTAGGCAGGATGTGAATGCAAAGGGAGAACCCAGAAACAATGTAGAAGAATGTTTCCAAGAATGAAAAACTTCGGTTATGAGGGTTGATTGAAGAAGTTGGGACTGTTCTCCTTGGAAAGAAGAAGGCTCTGAGGAGATGTTTTAGAGGTTTTCAAAATCATGAACATGCCAGAAGAAGTAGATAGGGAAGAACTGTTCCAACTTATAAAAGTAGTCAAGAGCAAGCAGGCATAGGTTTAAAGTTATGTGCAAATGAAGCAAGGGTGAAGTGAGAAATAAACTTTCTCACACAGTGAGTGGTTGGAGTATGTAATGCACTGCCTGGAAGATGGTGGAGGGAGGTTCTTTTTGGCATATAAGCGGGCATTGAATAATTATTTGGATAGAAATAATGCAAAAGCATACTGAGAAAAAGTAGAAGATTAGGACTAGGTAATGATACTTGTTTCAAGAATCTTTGCAGGTTGGATAAGCCAAATGGCCTCATTCGGTACCATGCCAATTCTGTTATCATCTATAATCCTAGTTTCTCTCAAGAAGTTAATAAATCACTGGACCAATGCTGTATAAACCTCTACAGCTTGTGTGCTAGGAATAGGGTGAGATAATGGTTAAGAATTTTGGAAAATGTGAACAGTAAGATCTGTAGCCTCTTTAATCATCTGAACAGCAGGAATTCCACCATGACTGGTTCTCTAGCACAGACTCCTGACCTAGGAAATAGATTGAGCTGAAGGCTTCAGAGGAGTTAATTATATAAACTCTTACCTCTCCTTCTCCACTTATGAAATTCTTAATCATGCTTTTTTTCCATTAGTCTATTCACTTTGTCTTTCTTGTGTGTGTACTCAAACTCTTTGATGTTCTTTATCCCCTACAAATGTGTGAGCCCTCCCAGACTTTGCAATATAGACCTGTCCTTTAGAATATACCCAATTCTTCTCCCTTGATCAATGATGACAGAACTTCAGACAAGACTTCTTATTCTCTGGTACTCCATTCCTATACCTCTATCTTTCCATGTTTTTCTCTTCTGAAAGAACTTCAAAACCTAACTTTACAACAAAAGCTCCCAGTCACTTGCTAATCTTACCATCTATTACTCAGCATTGGTTCTCTCATCCAATCATATTTATTGTTTATTTAGTTGCTCCAATGAGCAACTTAATATGCTTTGTTGTTTTCAAAGCCACACAACCTGTTCTTCACTTCAAATTTGACAATGTTTACAGCAAAGTGGGGATGTATTAACTTTGGAAAGTTATGCATTCATAACACATCAAATCTATCTTGTCTGCTGCATCACAGTTTCCATGTCATAAATCAGTAGCATGAGGACACCACCCAGACAACCATACAAATACATGTCTGAACAATAGTACATCAGAGGTTTAACATTTTCATTATTCAGCATTGCAGATCATAAAACATATATCCCATTTGAACTGAACATCTGCATTTTGCAACATTAAATTTTCTCTGATGTGAGTAACTGCTTCTTCTAAACTAGTCACACTAACAAACAGTGGCAATTCAACAACAATGTCAACAACAATTTGCACATATATATGTACATACATAAAAAGGTAAAGTCGCCATAGTTTACCAGACCATAGGGCTGTTCTCCCAATAGAGAGAGATGACTGGTGATGGTTTAACCAAAGGGTCACCATGCCTCAGATAAAGGGAAAAGTTGAGAAGGAGATTTTTTCTTGGTAACCTTAACTGGTGCAGGAATTTAATCCATACTGTTGACATCATCCTGCCTGGGAAATTGAAGATGCTGCTGAACAATTCCTCTACACCTAGAACCCTCCAACAGTTTCCAGACACTTTTTGGAGGGTCCTGACGTAATTGAGTAAAGTAGCTATTCAGGAAAATTTAGAATATTAATACATATTCTAACTCCTGAGTAATTTTTAAAGTGACACTAGATTTATCTCAAAACACCCCCAACCCAACTACATCTTCTAAGATTACTTGCAATCTCCAGATCCTGATGCAACAACCCCTCAGCCCAGATGTCCTTCCCCTCCCTTTCCCCACTGGGTCCAGTGCTCATCCCCTGCTGCCAGACCCAATCCAATCCAACTCCTCTCACTTGCCGCTGCCAGCGTCAAACTGACACCCCCTTTGAAGCACTTTACTATGACCATAAGACCATAAGACAGAGGAACTGAAGTAGGCCTTTTGGCCCAATTAGTCTGCTCCACCATTCAATGAGATCATGGCCAGACTGATAATCTTAAAATTCAGTTTCCTGTCTATTTCCCCATCACCTTTGATGCTCTTATTGAGTAAACCTTTGTGTATCTCAGCCTTGAATATTCTTTACATCCCTCTTTTGACAGCTGTCTGCAATAAAGAAATCCACAGATTTGCTATTCTTTGAGAGAAAAATTCTTCTTCATCTCTTTTTTAAACATCTAACCTATTATTCTGACATTATTCCCTCGGGTCCTGGAGTTCCCACAAGTAGAAACAATCTCCCCAAATATCCTGTCAAATCTCTGAAGAATCTTGTAAGTTTCAATAATATTGTCTCTCATTCTTTTGAACTTCGATGAGTACAGGCCCAATCTGCTGAACCTCTCCACATAAGACAGTCCACCCATACTTGGTATCAATTTAGTGAGCTTCCTTTGAGCTGCCTCCAATGTCAATATCTTTCCTTAGCTTAGTGGATCAAAATTATTCACAATAGAACATAGAACATTACAGCGTAGTACAAGTCCTTCGGCCCTCGATGTTACGCCGACCAGTCATATCAATCTGAAGCCCATCTAACCTAAACTATTCCACGTACGTCCATATGTTTGTCCAATGACGACTTAAATGCACTTTAAGTTGGCAAATCTACTACCGTGGCAGGCAAAGCATTCCATACCCTTACTACTCTCTGAGTAAAGAAACTACCTCTGACATCTGTCCTGTATCTATCACCCCTCAATTTAAAGCTATGCCCCCTCGTGCTCGCCGTCACCATACTTGGAAAAAGGCTCTCCCTGTCGACCCTATCTAACCCCACAGATTATCTTATATGTCTCTATTAAGTCACCTCTCAACCTTCTTCTCTCTAACAAAAACAACCTTAAGTCCCTCAGCATTTCCTCATAAGACCTCCCCTCCATACCAGGCAACATCCTAGTAAATCTTTTCTGCACCCTTTCCAAAGCTTCCACATTCTTCTTATAATGGGGTGACCAGAACTGTACACAATACTCCAAGTGCAGCCGCACCAGAGTTTTGTACAGCTGTAGCATAACCTCGTGCCTCCAGAACTCGATCCCTCTATTAATAAAAGCTAAAACACTGTGTGCCTTCTTAACAACCCTGTCAACCTGGGTGGCAACTTTCAAGGATCTGTGTACCTGGATACCAAGATCTCTCTGCTCATCTATACTACCAAGAATCTTACCAATAGCCAAGTACTTTGCATTCCGGTTACTCTGACCAAAGTGAATCACCTCACACTTGTCCGCATTAAACTCCATTTGCCAACTCTCAGCCCAGCTCCCCAGCTTATCTATGTCTCTCTGTAACCTACAACATCCTTCGTTACTATCCACAACTCCACCGAACTTAGTGTCATCTGCAAATTTACTAACCCACCCTTCTGCACCCTCATCCAGGTCGTTTATAAAAATGACGGATAGCAGTGGACTCAACACCGACTCTTGCGGTACACCACTAATAACTGGACTCCAGAATGAACATTTCCCATCAACCACTACCCTCTGTCTTCTTTCAGCAAGCCAATTACTGCTCCAAACTGGTATATCTCCCACAATCCCATTCCTCCGCATTTTGTACAATAACCTACTGTGGGGAATCTTATTGAACGCCTTGCTGAAATCCATAACCACATCAACCAGTTTACTCTGATTTACCTGTTTGGTCACCTTCTCAAAGAACTCAATAAGGTTTGTGAGGCACGACCTACCCTTCACAAAACCGTGCTGACTATCCCTAATCAAATTATTCTTTTCTAGATTATTATAAATCCTATCTCTTATAACCTTTTCCAACACTTTACCAACAACTGAAGTAAGGCTCACTGGTCTATAATTACCAGGGTTGTCTCTACTCCCCTTCTTGAACAGGGGAACCACATTTGCTATCCTCCAGTCTTCTGGGACAATGTTTCAGATGTAGTCATATTTGTGCCCTGTGCCAGTTTAACAAGACGTCCCTATTTTTATATTGTCTTACCTTTGAAATAAAGGCTAATATTCCATTTGCCTTCCCTCTTAACCACTGAACTTTAATTCTAACTTTTTGTGTTTCATGCTGAAGAGCCCATCTGTAGCTTTCAGCAGTCTTTCCCATTTAAGTAACATTCAGGTCTTCTATTCTTCCTGCTAAAGTGAATAACTTCACATTTTCCCACGTTATATTCCATCTGCTGAGATTTTCCCACTCATTTAATATGTCTCTTTCCCTCTGTAGACTGTTTATCCTCAACACCGTGGGCGGCACGGTGGCTCAGTGGTTAGCACTGCTGCCTCACGGCGCCAGAGACCCGGGTTCAATTCCCGCCTCAGGCGACTGACTGTGTGGAGTTTGCACGTTCTCCCCGTGTCTGCGTGGGTTTCCTCCGGGTGCTCCGGTTTCCTCCCACAGTCCAAAGATGTGCAGGTCAGGTGAATTGGCCATGCTAAATTGCCCCTAGTGTTAGGGAAGGGGTAAATGTAGGGGTATGGGTGGGTTGCGCTTCGGCGGGGTGGTGTGGACTTGTTGGGCCGAAGGGCCTGTTTCCACACTGTAAGTAATTTAATCTAAACATTTGCCTTCCCACCTCTTTTTGCGTCATCTGCAAGCTTGGCTACAGTACATCTAACACTCAATTCCCTCACCCAAGTCAATATGCCTTCGACAGTCTCTATTCCTGTTTCATCTTTTCAAACCCAGCTTGTGCGTAGGTTGGCCCTTTAATATTGAGAATCAGTATTTTCTATGCAGAATTAAAATTGTCTCTGGAATGTACAGGCATGGTACCTTTAGTCTTGACAGTTCTGACCCCCATGTGTTATTAACATGAAAGAGGCTCTAACTACACTGGAAAGTGAGCTTGTGACCTTAGTGCGATTTGCTGCTCTCCATATAGCTGCCTGGAGTCTCTCGAATAGTATAAAGTTAGTGGAGGTTAACTTGGGCTGAATAGCACCTGTTTGTCAGGCATAACATGGGTTCCTGAAGAATCAAAATGTCAAGCAGATAGTTTATGTAAAGTTGACCCTGGAGGGCTGCTGCCTCCTATCCTGTTGCAGCTTTTGCTTTCCCTGACACAGCCAATTCCAGTCCCCAGGAAAACTAATTTGAAAGACTATGTACGTAAAATAAAAAGAAAGAACTTAGCATCATTGACTGCCACCTAACTGATGATCCACTTCACAGGCACACAGACTAAGCTGTTCCCTTTCACAAAAACCTGTCCCTGTATCAACTTTATGATGATGAGATCCAAAACATCAACAACTGGGGAAATAAATTGTGAAGTCTTGAAAAAGGTTTGCTTTACAGGAGGTATTGGAGATCTTAAAATGCATAGAGGAAGATAAATCAGGTGTTTCCCACAGCTTTGTGGGAAGCTAGGGAAGAGATTATGACCCTTTGATGAGATATTTATATCATCAACACTTATGGGAGAGGTGTGGGACTCATAGTTATAGAGATGTAGAGCACG
Organism: Chiloscyllium plagiosum; assembly: GCF_037043375.1. Lineage (NCBI taxonomy): Eukaryota > Metazoa > Chordata > Chondrichthyes > Orectolobiformes > Hemiscylliidae > Chiloscyllium > Chiloscyllium plagiosum. The sequence goes on from NW_028270141.1 coordinate 135,501,921, forward strand.
GAAACAGACCCTTAGCTTCAGCAAGTCCAACTTGTCCATACTGAGGATTGGAAGTTGGCTAATGTGGTGCCATCATTTAAGAAAGGCTGTAAGGAAAAGCCTGGGTACTATAGATTGGTGAGCCTTACTTCAGTAGTGGGTAAGTTGGTTGCAGGAGGTTCTGAGTGACAAGATTTACATGCATTTGGAAAAGCAAGGACTGATAGGGATTGACAACATGGCTTTGTGCATTGGAAATTGTGTCTTACTAACTTGACTGAATTTTTTGTAGTGGTGACGAAGAAGATTGATGAAAGCAGGCTTGTCTGTATGGACTTCAGCAAAACATTTGACAAGGTTCCACATAGTAGACTGGCTAATAAGTTTAGATCATATTGGATCTAGGGGGAACAAGTCAATCAGATACAAAATTAGCTTGAAGGTAGGAAACAGAGGGTGGTGGTAGAGAAATAGCTTTTCAGACTAGAGGCCTATGACCAGCAGTTTACCACAAGGGACATGCTGGGTCCACTGCCTTTGTCATTTATATAAATGATTTGGATGTGAATGTAGGAGGCATGGTTAATAAGTTTGCAGATGATACCAAAATAGGTGGTGCAGATGATACCAAAATAGAAGATTATGTCAGAGCCCAACGGGACCTTGATCAGATGGGCCAATGGGCTGAGAAGTGGCAGACGTAGTTTAATTTAGACAAATATGAGGTGTTGCAGTTTGGTAAGGCAAACCACAGCACGGCTTGCACAGTTAATGGTAAGACCCTAGGAAGTGTTGCTGAACAAAGAATTAAAGTGCAGCACAAAGTGCAGCACAAGAATGATGAGTTGCAGGTGGACAGACTGATGAAGAAGACGTTTTGGCATGCTAGTCTTCATTGGTCAGAACATTGAGTAAAATTGGACAGCATGTTGTAGCTGTTCAGGACATTGGTGAGGCCACTTTTAGAGCATTGCATACAACTCTGGCTGCCCTGCTATAAGAAGGATGGTGTGAAATTTTAGACAGTGCCGAAAAGATTTATAAGGATGTTGCTGGGATTGAAGCATTTGAATAAGAAGGAAAGTCTGAGTAGAATGGGGCTTTTTCCTCTGGAGCATTGGAAACTGAGGGTGAACGTATATAGTTTTATAAAATCCTGAGGGGCATGGATAGGGTGAATAGCCAAGGTCTTTTTCCGAGGATGTGGGAGTCCAAAATTGGAGGGCATAAGTTGAAGATGAGAGGAGAAAGATTTAAAAAGGACCTGAGGAGTAACTTTTTTACACAAAAGGTGGTGCATGCATGGAATGAGCTGCCAGGGAAAGTGGTGGAGGCAGGTACAATAACAGCATTTAAAAGAAATCTGGATGGGTATATGAACAGGAAGGGTTTAGAGGGAGTGCTGGAAAAGCACAGCAGGTTAGGCAGCATCTGAGGAGTAGGAAAATCGACATTTCAGGCAAAAGCCCTTCATCAGGAATGATGAAGGGCTTTTGCCCGAAATGTCGATTTTCGTGTTCCTCAGGTGCTGCCTGACCTGCTGTGCTTTTTCAGCACCACACTCTCGACTCTAATCTCCAGCATCTGCAGTCCTCACTTTCACCAGGGTTTAGAGGAAGATGGGCCAAATGCTGGCAAATGGGACTAGGTCAGATTGGGATTTCTCGCTGACACGGACAAGTAGGACCAAAGGGTTTGTTTACGTGCTGTGTGACTCTGTGACTATATATTGGAAATACTTATGATCTCAACAGTAATTCATGTAGAAATTCACTAGTTGCAGGTTATCATCCTGAAAATGCCCCCTGTACTGCATGTCTCTGGCTTCTATTAGGTAGCTAATACTCTATAAATGTTAGCATACTACCCCAACACTATAACCTCTTATTAAATAACCTGATCTACAGTACCCTATCAAGTGCCTTTTGAAAATCCAAAGCTATTACATCAACTTGTTTCCCTTTTCTATCTTGCTCATTATCTTCTCAAAGAACTGTAATAAAAATGTCAAGCATGTCTCCTTCATGAAGCCATGTTGACTCTACTTGATAATATTATGTATTTCTAAATATTCTATTTTTACTTCCTTTTTAATAGCCTTCATACTTTCTCAGTCACAAATACTAATCTACAATTAGCTGTTGTTGCATTTCCTTTATTGCCTCTGCCCTTAGCTGCAATAGTTTTCTCTTACTTTTTTCTCTGGAGGTAGACATTATGTTTATTCCCTCCATTCCCGCTAGCACCCCCCCAACCCCCCCCCCCCCCCACACCACCCACACCCCACTTCCATTAGTAGTTTGACCATTTTAGCATCCTTTTGGTGTTCTTTACCATGAAAATTGTTGCAAAGTATCTACTCAACTCTTCTGCCATGGTTATTTCCCCAGCCTCGTTCTGTAATGGGCTAATGTCTACTGTAGCTTCTCCCTTCCTTTAGTATCATTAAAGAAGCTCTTACTCTATTTTTTGCTTGCTAGTTACTTTACCGTCAGTTCATTTTCTACCTCGATTAGTTTTTGACCATCTTTTGTCACCTTTTAAAACTTTCTCCTGAGGCATAATCTTACAGAGATTTATTAAATCATGAGGGGCATAAATAAGGTGAACAGACAAGGTCTTTTTCCCAGGATAGGAGAGTCCAAAACTAGAGGGCATAGGTTTAAGATGAGAGGGGAAAGATTGAAAAGGGACCTGAGGGGCAATGTTTTCACACAAAGGGTGTTGCATATATGGAATGTGTAGGAGGAGGAAGTAGTAGAGGCAGTACAATTACCTCATTTGAAAGACATTGAGACAGGTACATGGACAGGAAAGGTTTAGAGGGATATGGGCCAAATGCAGCCAAATGGGACTAGTTCAGTTTAGGAAGCCTGGTCAGCAGGGATGAGTTGGGCCAAAGGGCCTGTTCTCACATTGTATACCTCAGACTCTGACTCTCCAACTTTCCCACTCCTCTGGTTTACCATGAATCTTTTCCACATTGAATGCTTTTTTATTTCAATTTGATACTATCTTGAACTTCTTTGGTTAACCATAGTTAGTTTATTCCCTTCCTAAAATCCTTCCCACTGCATATAACTTAGCTGTAAGTCTTGGACTAGTTTCTTGAATAACTGTGTCAAGCAACTTTCCTGATAAAATTCTTTTTTAGTCCACGCTTACCAATTCTGCCCTTATCCTTCTCTTATTTAAATTTAAAGTTGTTTCTGACCCAGGTTTCTCAATCTTAAACCAAATGCTAAATTCTATCATGTTATGGACACTGGGAGATCTTTTACTTTGAGATTATTTATTAAAACTACCTCGTTATACATTAGCAAATCATAATAGCCTGATCTCTGGTTGGATCCACAAGATAGCATTTTAGGAATTTGTCTTGACTTCTTCCCCATAGTTACTTTTGCCAATTTGATTTTCCCAATCTACACAAATGTTAAGGTGATCCATGATTTCTGTACTGCTGTTTTTATGTACCTTATGATTTATTCTGTTCTACAGACCATCTACTGTTGGTGGAGAGGGTGTGGGGGGGGTGGGGGGGGGAGGTGATAGACTACTGCCAATAATGTCTCCTTCCTCTTGTGATTTCTTACCTTCACTCGTGGATTCTACATCATCAGATCCAAGATGATTTCTTGCTACCAGACATATTTCATCCCTCACTAACAAAGCTACCCCACCACTTTTTTCTTCCTGAATTGAATTGAATTTATTGTCACATGTACTGAGGCACAGTGAAAAGCTTTGTCTTGCGAGCAATACAGGCAGATCACATAGTTAAGTAGCATAGATAGAAATAATAGATAAATAGCGGCAAAAAGAAAAACACAGGTACAGGCGAATGTTAAGAGTTTGTGAGTCTATTCAGTCCTCTAACAACACCCTTCTGAAAGATCTCATACTCCTCAATATTTAATTTGCATCTTTGCTCAACTTGTGACAATGTCTTCACAATGGCTGTAAGATCATGCCCATTAATCTCAATTTGTGCTGTAAATTTATTAATTTTATTCCAAGTACATACTACACTCATTTCTGTAAAGAGCCATTAATGTTGCATTTTTTTAACCAACATTTTCTCCTTTGACCCAATTTGTTGTTTTTTTTAATGCTTGTACACGTTGTTCCTTTCTGTTTCATTCTGGGTATCATTATTAAAGTATTTGCCCTACAATGCTACCATATCCTTTTGCTTTGTCTTTTCCTCCCTTCTGAACATTCCCACCCCCATCTAATTAATTTAAAACTCTCTCTAAAAACTCATTATTCAATCTGCCAGGATACTGGTCCCACTTTGGTTCAGGTGAAGCCTGTTCCACCATCTACGTTATACCTTCTACCCCAATATGGGTGCCCTTGCCTATGAACTGAAACCTATTACCTCCGCATTAATTTTTGAGCTATTCTTTTAATTCCTTAACTTTGTTTACCCTATGCCAGTTTGTCCCTGGCTCAGGTGGTGATCCAGAGATTGTTACGTTGAAGGTTCTCCTTTTTAGTTTAGCTCTTATGCTAGAGTCACTAAATAATTACAAAATGTTGAGAGCATTTATGAAAGCAAACTGCAAAGTGAAGAAAAATTTGGATGTGAGGTTTTGCAGAAATGCTAGGAGCATAATGTGTAAACCTTAAGTGAAAGGAGATAAACTGGAGGTAATCTGGGCATGGAATGCTTTAAGTCCACAAACATCTATGATTATTATTTTAAAGTATGAAAACCATTAAACAGGCATTGCATTTTTATACTTATCACTTCAGATTCTACTGGGGGTTGGATGGATCGTAATGGATCTAACTCAAAAAAGAATTGCTTGTGTTATCATTTTCAAAAACTTTCTTGGTATTACAACCCACAATATGGCAGTGGCGGCAGTATAGGCTATGTCTGGCTCCAGAGACCATCTGCTTCCCCAGAACCATCCTTCTTTCTCCTTTTCTTTCCTATTTTGTCTTTCATCTTCATCTCTATCTTCTTTTCAATGGTGACAGCAACAGCGAAAGAAGGTGAGATCAGGCGGCTGTGGTGGCATTCTCATATTTGTGCTGCCCAGATGTTTAAGTTGGAGTGGTCATGGGTTTTGAAGGTCCGGTCAAAGGAGCCTTAGCAGGTGATTTTATTTTTATTCATTCATGGCATGTGGGTGTTGCTGCTTAGGTCAGCTGTTATTTCCCACCCCTAATTGCTCAAAGAGGGCAGTTAAAAGGCAACCATCTTAGGCCTAGATTCATTTGTAGGTGAGATTAGGTAAGCACAGCAACTTGCCTTCCCAAAAGGCATTAGTGAACCAGATACAATTTGACAACTATTTACAATGGTTACATAGTTGTATTTGGCTGGCTTTTTAATTCCATACTTTTATTGGACTCAATTTCACCTAACGCCATGCTGGGACCCAATTGCATGTCCCCGAACATTAGTCAGGTTCTGAATCACTTATTCAATAATATTACCACTTGCTCATGCAATTTGTAAGTGTATGTTGTGGTGGACGGAGTGAATAACTGAGGCAGTGGAGGGGCTGGCAAGTGGACTGTTTTGCCCTGGATGGTGTGAATCTTCTTGTGGATGGTGTGGAGCTGCACTCATTCAGGAAAATGGAAAGTATTCACTTTTTTAAAATTCTTAACTTATATCTTCTAGATAGTGTCTAGGTGGTTTAGAATCCTGATATGAATTATATGTTACAGAATTCCCAGCCTATGGCCTGCTTTTACTGCCACAATATGTGTGTAACTGTTCAACCTATGGCCCTGGTGGAACTCAAACTGGGAATAAATGACTATGTTCGTCCTGAGTATGTGCCACTTGATAGCAAGCCCAATGACACCCGCCATCACTTTGCTGATGATTGAGAATAGTCTGATGAGCAATAATTGTTGGTTTTGATTTGTCCTTTTTTGTGATCAGGACTTAATGTGGGCAGTTTTACACATTTTTAGGAAGATGTCAGGATTATAATTGTACAAGAACAGCTTGGCTAGAAGCACAACTTGTTTATGAGCACACATCTTTAATATTACATCCAGGATTCTGTCTGATTCCATAGCCTTTGGAGTATCTGGAGCCTGCAGATGTTTGTTGGTATCACATGGAGTAAATTGAATTGGCTGAAGACTAGCATTTGTGATGCTGTGAGCCTCAGAGGGAGGCTGCGATGAATCATTCAGTTGATCACCCTGGATTGACTGGGATTTTCCCAGAATTTTGCTATCCATTCTGCATCCAGGGTTTGAGCACCCGAGAGACCCAGATTTCTTTGTGTCTGCAGCAGTTTTTTGAAGAAGTAACAAAGTGGATTGATGAGGGCAGAGCAGTGGACATAATCTATATGGACTTCAGTAAGTCATTCAATGAGGTTCCTTATGGTAGACTGGTTAGCAAGGTTAGATCACACAGAATAGAGGGAGAACTAAGTATTTGAATACAGAATTGGTTCGAAAATAGAATACAGAGGATGGTGGTAGAGGGTTGCTTTTCAGACTGGAGGGTTGTGACCAGCAGTGTGCCACAAGGCTCAATGCTGGGTGCACTTATATAAATGATCTGGATGTGAACATCGGAGGTATGGTTAGTAAGATTGCAAATGACACCAAACATGGAGGTGTAGTGGATAGCGAAGAAGGTTACATCAGAGTACAATGGGGTCTTGATCAGATGGGCCAATGGGCCGAGCAGTGGCAGATGGATTTAATTTAGGTAAGTGTGAGGTGTTACATTTTGGAAAGGCAAATCATGGCAGGGCTTATACATTTAGTGGTAAGGTCCTGGGGAGTGTTGCTAAGCAAATAAGACTTTGGAGTGCGGGTTCATTGAAAGTGGAGTCTCAGGTAGATAGGATAATGAAGAAGGCATTTGGTCTGCTTGACTTTATTGGTCAGAGCATTGAGTATAGGAGTTAGGAGGTCATGTTGTGGCTGTACAGGACATTGGTTAGGCAACTATTGGAATACTGCATGCAATTCTGGTCTCCCTGCTACAGGAAGGATGTTGTGAAACTTGAAATGGTTCAGCAAAGATTTACAAGGATGTTGCCAAGATTGGAGAGTTTGAGCTATAGGGAGAGACTGAATCGACTGGGGCTATTTTCCCTGGTGCTTCAGAGGCTGAGAGAGTGACCTTATAGAGGTTTATAAAATCATGTCAGGCATGAATAGGGTAAATAGACAAGATTTTTTTCTCTGGGGTGGGGAGTCCAATACTAGACGGCATAGGTTTAAGGTGAGAGGGGACAGATGTAAAAGAGATCTAAAGGGCAACTTTTTCATGCAAAGGGTGGTGCATGTATGGAACAAGCTGCCAGAGAAAGTGGTGGAGGCTGGTACAAATAGTACATTTAAAAGGCATCTGGATAGTGTATGAATAGAAAGTATTGTTACGAAGTTGAAGGTGTGTACTGTACCTTTAAGAGAGAGTGAATGTTGTTCTGAACTGAGAGATTACAAGCACCTGTGTATATGACTAGATGGCAGTCCAAGAGTGTGCTGGAAAATTGAAAATATATAACATTTGGCTGTGAAATAGATACCTGAGTTGGTTGCTGTTTTGACAAAAGTTCAAATTTAACAACTCAGTTTAAATTATGCCCCAGAATACTAAAACCTAATTGAGTTTGAATTTATTGTTTTGCCAACATCAAACCAATGAGATGATCCAATGTTGGGGATATAAAAATGTAGGCATTTTGAAAATTGGATAAAGTGCGGCTGCCATTGAGAGAGATCCAAGAAATTAGGAAACACTCTCTATCAAAGATACCTTTTCATATGAAACGTATTTGCAGTAAAGAGAAAGAAAATGACCCAGGAAGATCTTCAGCTGGAAGAAGACAGACACTGAAGATGATAGCAACTGTGTGGTTTGAAATTAAGTTGATATATCTTTAATAAGTGTGTTATGGGACCAGCATATTGTTATAGAATTAGGAGGCAGGTAAAAAGCAGTTAAGAGAAAGGGGATAGTTGTTGTTTAATGATAACTTTTAGAGTTAAAGAATAAATTGATATTATTTTCTTTTTAGGAGTTCTCTGTCACTCATACTTTAACAGATTAAGAGGTGAGGTGAGCTTTTCTGGGTGTTTGGTTTAATTAACAGAAGGGTTCACCTCTGTGTTGTAGCAGTGTTTAGAAAAATGGGACTAGATTAATTTAGGATATCTGGTCAGCATGGATGAAGTGGACTGAAGAGTCTGTTTCTGTGCTGTATCTCTCTATGTCTATAATTGTGGGAGAGTCTAGAATCAGAGGTTATAATTGCAGAGTAAGGAGCCACACAGTTAAGACAGAGCTGAGGAGGAATTTCTTCTTTCAGAGGGGAGTGAATCTCTGAAATTCTTTGCTGCAGAAGGCTATCGAGGTCATTATGTATATTCAAGACTGAGATAGATTTTTAATTAGTAAAAGGATCAAGGGTTATTGGGGAAAGTCAGGAAAATTGAGTTGAGGATTTGAAATTGACAGTGATCTCATTGAATGGCTGAATGGTCTATCTCTGCTCTCCTGCCTTATGTCAGTGTGTGTGTGTGTACTATGCTTCTTGAAGGTGGTCTCAACACTAGCCTCGACACTGGTGCTAATAGGATGGACTCTGCCATAATTGAGGACCAGGATGTTCAGGAAACCTCATCCCCTGAACAGATATTAGGGGGTCACTTAGTTCAGTTGGCTAAATGGCTGCTTTGCAATGCATAGTAATGCCCACAATTCAATCTCCACACCAGCTGAGGTTAGAATTAGTATTATCTTTATTGTCACATATACTCACATAAGTGAAAAGTTTACAAATCACCATTTACTGTGCTATTTTGGGTACGAAGTGACTGAGGTATAGATTCTTAAGTACAAATTCTTTGGAAAAAATTAGAAGCATAAAGAAATATAATGCCCAACATTAGAAATCTACACACCATCTTTGGGACTAGAGTACAAAGTCATCCAAATCAATCAGAAAAATAAAGAAATAAAAAGTTCAGAATATCAGTCCTTCCAACCCAGCTGACCCTCTGCCTCCAGATTATATTGGTCCTTGGCTAGGCCTCACCTCGAGGCTCCTGAGGCCGGGAGCCCACTTGGGATTCACCTCAAGGCTGGAATTCCATGCTGGCTTTACCTTGTTGTTCTCAAGTCCAGGACACCATACTGAAGCCGGAATTCCGCGCTGAGGTTAGGAGTCCTTGATAACTTCATCTGAAGATCAAGGATCGATGGTAGAAGAAAGAAGGAAAAATAAACATGAAGAGGAAAAACCAGAAGAAAAGAAACAGGTGGAGCCAAAGATGTTATTTTGAACAATTCTCCTTCTCAATGTCTCCCCTGGGCCTGAGGCATGGTACCTCAGGTTAAAACGCCACCAGTCATCTATCTCTCTCTCTCTCTCTGTCTGTGAGAAAGCAGCCCTATGGTGTGGTAAGACTATGGTGACTTTGTTTTTATACATTTTGCACACAGTCAGTTGCTGCGGGAGTCATAGAGCTGTACAGCACAGAAATAGACCCTTCAGTCCAACTCCTCTATGCTGACCAGGTGTCCTGAATTAATTTAGTTCTATTTGCCAACATTTGGCCATATCCTTCTAAACCGTCCCATTCATATACTCATCCAGGTGCATTTTAACAATTCCACTTTCTCTGACAGCTCATTCCATACACGCACCACTCTCTATGTGAAAAGTTACCCCTTCGATATCTTTTGTATCTTTTCCCTCTCACTTTAAACCTATGCCTTCTAATTTTGGACTCCCCTACCATGGGGAAAAGATCTTGTTATTTACCCTATCCATGCCCCTCATGACTTTATAAATTTCTATAAGTTGACCCCTCAGCCTCTGATGCTCCAGGGAAAATAGCGCCAACCTATTCCCGTTCTCCCTATAGCTCAAACACTCCAACCCTGGCAACATCCTCGTAAATCCTTTCTGAACCCTTTCAAGTTTAACAATACCCTTCCTGTAGCAGGGAGACCAGAAATACACACAGCATTCCAAAAGCGGCCAAATCAATGACCTGTACAGAATAATGGAATCAAAGGGAACAGGCAGGAAAGTGGAGTTAAGGCTACAAACAGATCGGCCATGATCTTACTAAATGGTGGAGCAGGTATGATGAGTCAAATGGCCCTATTTGTTAGGATTTTATGAATATAGTTATATACACAGTGCCACAATGAGTCATATTCTTTTTACTCTGCTATCTTCTTCAGAAGCCATGTTTTCCCTTCATACAACTAATTCAAATTGCTCATTTACAAATCATTCCCAGGGCCTCAGCTGGAGTGTTTTAAGTTATACACGAAACAAAGAACTGCAGATGATGGAAATCAAAAACAAAAACAGACTCTGCTGAGTTTTTCCAGCAATATCTGTTTTTATTTCTTGAGTTATATCCTTTAGTCCTGTAATTGTGGATGTTTTCTCCCCAGCATTCACTGACAATCTGGGTACTTCTCTCTCCAGTTAGAGCAGATGATGTGGAGGAGCCGGTGTTGGACTGGTGTGGACAAAGTTAAAAGTCATACAACACCAGGTTATAGTTCAACAATTTTATTTGAAACTGCAAGCTTTCAGATCCCCACTCCTTCCTCAGGCAGCTAGTGAGAGAGAATACATTGGACACATAATTTATAAATAAAAGATCAAAGGGTCATCCAACTTATGCGAATGTATTGAACACACACACGCACTCTCACTTTCCCACACACACACATACACGTAACTCTATGGGGTGAATTTGCATTTGCAGATTTGTATACGCAGATACATTCTATTTTGTTCAAAAAAGACACAATGTGTAGACAGTGAGTCAGTGTGGCAATTTATAAATTCCCACTTTGAAAATTAAAACAGTCTGACTCCAGGTTGAGGCACAAACAGACTTGAAACAAAGCCTCACACCTAAAATGCATTGCCTGACCCCGAGATGTCACCTTTATACTGATAAGTTATTTTGGGGCAGTGACTTGATAGAAATTCTGGGATTTACGTATTAATCGAAACCTGCATCGCCGTTGTTACTGATTAAAGACTTAATAGCCATCTATGTTTGTTCAACACATTTGCATAAGTTATATTGTCCTTTGATCTTTTACTTATAAATTCTGTGTCCGATGTATTCTCTCTCACTAGCTGCCTGAGGAAGGAGCAGGGGCTCCGAAAGCTTGCGGTTTCTAATAAACCTGTTGGACTATCAGCTGGTGTTTTGTGATTTTTGACTTCATTTACAGCAGAACATGTGGGTTTCTCAGCCTTTTGGTTAGATTAGATTCCCTACAGTGTGGAAACAGGCCCTTCGGCCCAACCAGGTAAAAACAAGGACTGCAGATGCTGGAAACCAGAGTCTAGACTAGAGTGGTGCTGGAAAAGCACAGCAGGTCAGGCAGCATCCGAGCAGCAGGAAAAATCGATGTTTCAGACAAACCAGTCCACACCGACTCTCCGAAAAGTAACCCACCCAGACCCATTTCCCTCTGACTAATTGACCTAACACTATGGGCAATTAAGCATGGCCAATTTGCCTGATCTGCACATCTTTGGACTGTGGGAGGAAACCCACGCAGATACAGGGAGAATGTGCAAACTCTACACAGTCAACCGAGGCTAGAGTCGAATCTGGTACCTTGGTGCTGTGGCGCAGCAGTGCTAACCACTGAGCCACTGTGCAGCCCCAGGATCCTGTGTCTGTTCTTATCAGAGCGGTTATCGAGTTGCAAGTCATCAAAAGTATTGGGTTAATTGCTGGATCGTGATTGGACGTTGGAGAATCGTTGGTTGAGCAGACTTGCTCTCGGTGGATCTTCATGTTGGTTTTGGCCTAACGCCAATTCAGGGAAAAGCCAACTTGAAGCAATGGCCCCAGCAGCCACCTGCGGCCCAGTCCAGAGAGTCTGGAATACAGTCTGGGTGACTGTGCAGAAGGTGGAAGAATTTACGCTGGTCAATCAGACCTTTTTCATGAAGAGGATCTTACTGAATTGTTTATGGGTTCCAAGCAGCAGACTGCCTGCAGGGTTTCCCCAGTGGTGTATATTTTGATGTGACCTTCAGGAACGTGAAGTAATGTGAGCCTCTCCTGAAGGTATTTGAGGAGAAAGAAGGTGAGACTCTGTTCTCCATCCTGTCTGCAGCGCCATTGTGTGTTCTCCCTGCACTGAGGAGCTGGGTTGTTACAATCCATATGTACAACCTACACGTCCCAGCAGCAGATGTCCTAACTTCCTGGGAAGGAAGGAGACAGCACTAGACATCGTAGACCCCTTTGGAATCTGGATCAGTAAGAGGCAGGTTGAGGTGATCCTGAAGGTGGATACCAGTAGGAACACCCTCCACCCGCCCTCCAGCCTTACGATTAGAGGGAGCAGAGGCTACCTGACGTATGCAGGGCTGCCTAGAATGTGCCGAACCTGCAGGAGGGCAGGGCACATGGCAGCGGATTGTAAAGTGACCGTCTGTAGAAACTGCAAACAGGAAGGTCATCTGACCAAGGACTGCAAGGTGTTCAAAATCTGTAACCTGTGTGGAGAAGCAGGCCACATTTACAGATCTTGCCCAAGATGGTGAGGGAGGTGGGGGGGTGGGAGATGTGCCACATACGCTGAGATGACTGGAGGTTGCAATGTGAGCTAAGGACCCCCAAAGATCAACAAAGCACCACCATCCAGCAGAAGAACTGAGACAAGAGGCACCCAGAAAGAAGGACAGGTTGGAGTGGAACAAATGGTAGCCAGCACAGAGGCACAGCAACCAGCCCAAGCTCCAACTGGACAAACAGAGTCAATGGAGGAGGAGGAAAACAAGGAGGCGGAGGAGTGGATACCGGTGAAATACAGGAGAAGGAAAACCCGCCAATCCCCCAAAGCCTCATAGCAAAGTGGGAAAAGACAGCTACACAAGGATGACATCAGCAGCTCCTCTGATGGCAAAGAGAGGTGGGAGATAGCCACAATCAGAAAAAGAGGCAGAGCGCCACGGGGGAAGTGGAGAGTATTATCCCCCAACCTGGAAATGACAGACCCTCTGAGGGGACTGGTAAAGCTCAGCCCCCAACTGCTGAGAACTAGGGCGTAGCCACTGCACCACAGCTCGAGGCATTTGGGAGCTGCAATCCTCTGACAGTCCCTCTGTCAGCCTCAGAATTGGACTCTGCTGACCCTGGTCTCAGCCCAATGCCACCAGACTGGGGAAATGGCCCCAGGGAGGAACTGGACAGCTACTTCAGTCCAGCGGGCGTCCAACAGTTCGCCCACACCACAGGGATACAGACAGCCACCCCAGTGACAGGTTTGTTGGCGAATGAACAATGGTAACCTTATAAACTTTAAAATGGGTGTTAAAATTGCCAGCATTAACATGTGTTGCATTAAATCTTCCGCACTATGTGTCTCCACGTTGGCTTTCCTAACGTTTGGGCAGCTGCTGCCAAGGCGCGGTGGGGAAAGAACACTGTGTAAGGTCCCTCTGCCGAAGGATAATGGGAGTTCATTCAGTAATTGGACCCCGCTGACGCCTCAGCTAAATGCCAAGAGATTGACTGTAAATATAGACTAAGTTGAACATCAAATACTTAATTTGTTCTCTGTTCCTAATGAGAGTATAGATCTGAACGGCTCCATTAACTGTATGTGCACGAAAAGTTTTATGAATAAAGTATATTTTTGCAATAAATTTTTTAAAAAACAGGTTTTCACCACGCTTTCAGCTCCCCAAATCTTGCTCAAAAGCCCCGAGTTTGAACTTTATGGAGAAATACGTTTTCCTCGCAACCCCCGCCTCCAAGACGCTTATCAGTGTGTACTGGCTCCTCTGGTTTACTGCGAGTGCAGAATAGAGCAATGTTGATGGACGTTCGTGAAGATGCTTGTCCCTGCATGAACACTTATTAAAAATTAGGTATTTTTAAAACTCTACTGTATCCAGAAACACTGGTTATCTCCAAATATCTCACTATTCGTGCGAAGACAGTGATATTTCCATTGGCTGAAGGACACATGCCGAGTGTAGGTGTAAATGCCAAACCTTACGTCATGGGCACTTTTCTCAGTTCTTGGATACGGTGACATTTTATTTCAGAGAAAGACATTCTGGTTTGCGAGCTGTTAATTGCACGTCTTGATGAAATGTGTACACCGGAAGAAAGCTGGATTTAAGTGTTAACTCGCATAGACAAGCCAAAGCCCCGAGTTTATGTCAGATTTTGCTTTGAAACTCAGGAGAAACGCTGGCACGCGATTGCTTTGCAGATTGGCTGCAGTTCAAAGTTGTAGGACTCTCTGGATCTTACCGTTTTGCAAAGAAAAGCAGTTATTTTCAATTTTTAGATGCAACTTGTTACGTAAAATGAGGCTGCAATGGGTACACTTCGTGCAGCGAATCTGCACTGTTTATTACTGGCAGCAGCTCAAAACAAAGCACAGCGCCTCAGTTAGCAAACTGACCCCGGATCAAATCTCAGGGGTAACGTAAAGGAACAGATCGCCACAATTACCTGAGTTTGTATCCTTGATCAGGATTACATTGTGGATATCATGAATTACCTAAAATGATAGCAACGGATTAAATTAGTAAATTCTATAACTTTAAGTGCTTTGGCGTTTTCAAAGTTGAAATCTTTATATAACTACCGGTTACTTTCCGGGACCGGTGCGGATTAGCTGAAAGTAAACGAAGAGTGCAGTCCACCCACTGGGAAAGTTGCATCTCTCCTGCCACGGCTGGAAGTATCCACTGGGCGGTGCTTTCACCAGGAGGTGTTCTGGCAGACTGTGCCCACGGATTGATTCTGCGGGAAACTATGTTAGTGGGTGATACACATGTTCTGTGGGAAGAGGAACTATGTTAAGGCATTGGCCCTGATGAGGAGTTGTTTCCAGACCGTTTACTGGCAAAATGTGCGAGGAGCCTGTGACAGGGAGCTATATCGGAAGGCTGTGCCCAGGTTAAATTGTACAATGCTGGTAAATTGTCTTTGGAAGCTTTGCCAGTGAAATATGCCCAGAAATTATTCCTAAGCAGGTGGACTGTACATGCAGACAGTTACTGAGGGAGGGTCTTTGCAAATAGTAAAGTTCAGTACTGTGGGTAGTGTGTCTGTAAACAGGGATTGTGTTAAGAAACTGTCAAGGAACTATGCCCAGGTGCTGTGCTATGAAGCCATTTGGAAATCTGCGCCAGAGAACTTGGCATTTTGAGGAGTTGGTTGGCATGGACCTGGGAGATTGTGCAGAATGTGCCCAGACTGTGTTTGGAATTATACCATGAGATTGTGCCCGGGGATGGTTGGCGAGGGCTGTACCCAGGTAATGCCTCTGACATTGCACTGGCAGACTGAGAATGATAAAACCTGAATGATAGCACCTGACTTCAATTCTAAGCCAAACTCCTGCAGAAGAGTACTGGAGTTGGGAGGTCATGTTGCGGCTGTACAGGACATTGGTTAGGCCACTGTTGGAATATTGTGTGCAATTCTGGTCTCCTTCCTATCGGAAAGATGTTGTGAAACTTGAAAGGGTTCAGAAAAGATTTACCAAGGATGTTGCCAGGGTTGGAGGATCTGCGCTATAGGGAGAGGCTGAACAGGCTGGGGCTGTTTTCCCTGGAGCATGGCTGAGGGGTGACCTTATAGAGGTTTACAAAATTATGAGGGGCATGGATAGGATAAATAGACAAAGTCTTTTCCCTGGGGTCAGGGAGTCCAGAACTAGAGGGCATAGGTTTAGGGTGAGAGGGGAAAGATATAAAAGAGACCTAAGGGGCAACTTTTTCACACTGAGGGTGGTACGTGTACGGAATGAGCTGCCAGAGGATGTGGTGGAAGCTGGTACAATTGCAACATTTAAGAGGCATTCGGATGGATATATGAATAGGAAGGGTTTGGAGGCATATGAGTCGGGTGCTGGCAGGTGGGACTAGATTGGGTTAGGATATCTGGTCGGCATGGACGGGTTGGACCGAAGGGTCTGTTTCCATGCTGTACATCTCTATGACTCTATAACTCATGCTAAATGTTTAACTTGAACTTGAAATCAATGTATAAATGCTAAAAATAAAAATAAAGTCAAGCCATTGAGGCTATAGATGCAGCAATCTTCAGAGACCCCATGATATACCTAATATTGTGTATTGAATCACATTACCATGCGAAGCTGAATTGGTTTAGGCAATGCTTTTCGACATTGTTTTCTGTTTAACCATAATTACATTTTGTTCATGGAAGCTGTACAGTCCATAAGAACCTCAGCCAGTGAACTGCTTCCAAAGCTCACACCAAAGCCAAAACTTTCATCATCTCATGGCACCATTGAATGGCTCCTAGTTGTAATTACCTCCCCTGCAATTTTTTTCTCAGTTTATAAATGTATAATATGATTTGTTTAATTTTTACACACCTCTCTTGTCATCCAGCCCAAAGCTGTTTTATTCGCTAATACATTGCTTCTAGTGATTGAAACGATATATTGTGCAGAACAAACTTCATAGGGTTTGTTAGGTAAGCATCCATAAATAGCATATTTTAGTTAAGGCCCACTTCATTTGAACAATGCTGATTATTGTGTGCAACAGCATGCCCATCTTAATGATGTAATTCGACAGCAAACTTTGAACAGCTAACACCCAAGTCTTTGGACTTAGATAGTAACATAGTAAAATACACATAATGGCCTATAATTTGTCTAAAATTGTCAGTTTTTGCCACCATCACAATTGGGAAACTATCAGAAATTTTTGGTAGTGTTACAGAGTAGATAGGGAAAAATTGTACCCATTAGTGGAAGCATCAACAACCAGAGTGCACAAATGCAAGGAAATTTGTAAAAGAAACAATGGACATAATGGAAAACCTTTTCATAATGTGAATGATTATGCTTTGGAATGTGTTACTTAAGATTGTGGTGGCAGCAGATTCAATCAAAACATTCAAGAAGAAATTGGATAATTATGTGAAAAAGAAGATGAAAAGCGAAATCTTATATTGATTGATTTATTGTTGTTACATATTCCACAATACAGTGAGAAGTGTTGTTTTGTGTGCTATCCAGGCAGACTATACCATATGAAATTCATCAGGGTAGCAGATCAGAGTGCACAATACAGTGTTACAGCTGCAGGGAAGGTGCAGAGAGAGAGATCAGAATTAGTATTTGAGAGGTCTGTTCAAAAGTCTGATAACAGGAAGATGCTGTTCGTAAATTTTTTTTACGTGTATTCAAACTTCTATATCTTATTCAAACTTTGGAAGAGGGTAGAAGAGAGTATAACTGGGGTGGGAGGGGTCTTTGTTTACATTGGTTGTTTTTCCTGAGGCACTGGGAAGTATAGATGGAGTCAATGGATGGAAGGCTAGTTAGTGTGATAATCTGGGCTGTGTTCATGATTCATTGTAGTTTCTTGTGATCTTGGGAAGAGCAGTTGCCATAACACACTCTGATGCATCCAGATAGGATGCTTTCTGTGGTGAATCTATAACAATTAGTAGGAGTCCTTGTGGACATGTCAAATTTCCTCAGCCTCCTGAGGAAGTAAAGATGTTGTTATGCTTTCTTGACCATAGTGTCGATGGGTGGACCAGGACAGATTGTTGGTGATTATCACTCCCAGGAACCTGATGCTGTTGACCATTTCCATCTCAGCATCACTGAAGCAGACATGGGCATGCCCTTCGCTCAGCTTCCTGAAGTCAGTGATCAGCTCCTTCATTTTGTTGATGCAAAAGGAGTGATAATGATGAAGAGATTGGTGTCTTTACACCATGCCACTAAGCACTCAATATCTTTCCTATATTGTCCTTGTTTGAGATCTAACCTACAATGCTGCTGCCTCAGCAAATTTGTAATTGGAGTAGGGTTGGAATTTAGTCACATAATTGTGAGTATGTAAGGGTACCAGTGTGAAGGATTATGATGGAAGAATTGTCGCATGTTCTTACTGATTGCGGTCCATGGGTCAGGAAATCAAGGATCCAGTTACAGAGGAGGGAGCTGAGACCTAGGTCTCAGAGTTTAGAGTTGAGGTTAGAGATTGTTTGGAATTATGGTGTTGAAGGTGGAACTGTAATCAATATGAGGGAGTCTGACATAGGTATCCTTGTTATATAGATGTTCCAAGGATGTGTGTAGGGCCAGGCAAATGGTGTCTGTTGCGCTGGTAGGTGAATTGCAATGGATCAAGGCAATTTGGTAGGCTGGAGTTAATGATTTTTCTTTTGCACCAGGATTATGGTGGTCTTCATGAAGCAGGTGGGATCTTCAGATCATAGTGAGGAAAAATTAAAGATGCAGAATCATAGAATCCCTATCATGTGTGAACAGGCCATTCCACCCAACGAGTCCACACCAACCCTCCCAACCAGACACATCCCCCTACGCTAACCCTGTAACCCTGCATTTTTCATGACTAATGCACCTAACCTACACATTCCTGGACACTACAGGGTAAATTTAGCATGGCCAATTCACCTAACCTCCACATCTTTGGTCTGTGAGAGGAAACCCACACAGACACAGAGAGAACATGCAAACTCCACACAGATAGTTGCTAGAGGGTGGAATCGAACCTGGGTCCCTGGTGCTGTGAGACAGCAGTACTAACCACTGAATCACCACGTTCCAAATATCCTGCCAGTTAGTCACACAGGGTCTGAGTGCATGGTTGGGAACTCCATCCAGACCAGTCGGTTTCCGATAATTCAGGAGGCATAGCAGCAATTTATCCCAAGGAAGAAGAAACATAAGGGCCACTCTGCGGCAGTGACTGCAGGTACAGGTGCATCTGAGTTTGAAGGGATAAGTGACATTGGTTCACTGACCCTTTGTTGAAAGTGAGTGTAGAATACATTAAGCTTGTCAGGTAGGGATGTACTGTTGCCTGTGATTATGTTAGACTCCGCTGTGTAGCCTGTAATATCGGACAAGCCTTGCCACAAATGACGGGTGTCCGTGTGGTTGGTCTGGGTCTCAAGCTTCATTTGGCATTGCCTTTTGGCATCTATGATTGCCTTATGATGGTCATACCTGGATTTCCTGTATTGGTCAAAGTTGTCCGACTTGTAAGCCTCAGATCTGGACTTCAATCTGTCTGCCAACAACTCCATTTTTTAAGGAGGTGTCTTTGTTTGGCAACATTCCCCAGAACCCTAGCTTTAACTGTATAAGTTCTGCAGTGGTTTGCAAAATGAAACACATCACATTTATGTAAATTAATCTCCATCTGCCATCCCTCAGCCCATTAGCCCATCTGATCAAGATCCCGTTGTACTCTGAGATAATTTTCTTCACTGTCCACTACACCACTAACTTTGGTGTCATCTGCAAAATTAACTATGCGTCCTACACTCAGATCCAAGTCATTTATATCAATGACAAAAAGCAGTGGACCCAGCATTGATCCTTGTGGTGCACCACTGGTCACAGGCGTCCAGTCCACCACTCTCTGTCTCCTATTTTCATGTCAATTTTGTGTCCAACTGTATTTGATTCTTCTTTAATATTACTGGCTAACTTATCCTCATATTTCATTTTCTATTCCCTTATTACTTTTTTGTCCTCAGCTGGTTTTTAAAAGCTTCCCAATATTCTGGCTTCCCACTAGTCTTCACTAGATTGGATGTTTTTGCTTTTATATTGTTCTGACTTTTCTTGTCAACGTGGTTGCTTCATCTTGCCCTTATGTTTCTTCTTCCTTGAGATAAATTGCTGCTGTGCCTCCTGAATTATTGCCATTGCTGCTCCCCTTCCAATCAATTTGGGCAAGCTCCTCCATCATGTCTTTGTGGTTACCTTCACTCAATTGCAATAGGATTACATCCGATTCAAATTTCTCCCTTTCAAATTGTAGGGTGAATTCTATCATAATATGGTCACTGGCCCCAAAGGGTTCCTTAATCAAGTCTGCCTCGTTAACCATCACTAACTCCAGAATTGCCTGTTTCTGAGTGGCTCTAAACAAGCTGCTCCAAAAATAATCTTGTAGATGTTCCACAAATTCCTTTTCTTGGGATTCGCAACCAATCTAATTTTCCTGGTCTGCCCACAAATTGAAATTCCCTACGATTATTGTAATAGTGCCTTTCTTGCATGTGTTTTGTAATCCCTAATATATGACCAATTTCCTGTTCAATTGCAGTTCTTTTGTAGTTCTCCAACTATTCTATGCCTCTTGCCATCGATTTAATTTAATTTCTTACTATCAAGGTAACCTCAATCCCTCTGCATTGTGAAATAGGCTTAATTGGAAGGCATTCTGCATTACATTTTGGATATTTAAAATAATCTTTTTTGCTTTATTACAGTATTAAATGTAAATGTGGTGTAATCACTCCCACCTTGGTGTAATTGAGAATCCCTCCAAATTATGTCAATTCTCTTGGGTTAACTCAGTAATATTTTTTAGACTCAGTCATTTGATCCATTCATGGTTTAACATGTTTCTTCACAAATGCCTCCTGGAAAGTATTAATTCAATGCAAACATCAGGATTTGTATACTAATATTCCTCGTCATACTGTATTTTAAAAACTTTGTTCTTCAATATTTCATTTGTGCCTTTCATAATTGGATGATGTATAAACTACTGCTGTATAAACTTACTAATCTCACATTCATACTGACAAACTAAATGTCGGTTCTACTTGTCTGATGATATATATTTGAGGATTGCTGAGCAGTAAAGATTTAGCAACTATTGCTGTGAGAAAGCACTCCTTCCAATGCTGCAAGCAAATATCGGCAATGGCTAGTGATCATCTATGGACTCCGGCACAGTTCATATGGATTGGAGGGTAGCTAGTGTAACCCTAGAATTTAAGAAGGGAGGCAGAGAGAAAACAATGAATTATGGACCGGTTAGCTTGACATTGCTAGTGGGAAAAATGCTAGAGCCCACTAAAAGATGTGAGAGCAGAGCACTTGGAGGTTAGTGACAAGGTCAGACAAAGTGGAAATTGCGCTTGACAAGTCTGCTGGAATTTTTTGAGGATGTATCTAATAGAGTGGATAAGAGGGAGCCAGTTGATATGATTTACTTGGACTTTCAAAAGGTTTTTGACAAAGTCCGATATAAAAGATTAGTGTATAAAATTAAAGCACAAGGGATTGGAGGTCATGTATTGAAATGGATTGGAAACTAATTGTGAAAACAAAGAGTAGGAATAAACAGCTATTTTTTTCTGAGTGTCAGACAGTGACAAGTAGGGTATCCCATGGGGATCACTGACCCCAGCTACTCACAATATATATTAATGATTAAGGTGACATTTCGTATCTCTGAGTTTGCAGGTTTCAAGGATGTGTAGAAGGGAATGCTGTGAGGAAGATGCAATGAAGTTTGAATGCGATTTGGATAATTTAACTAAGTGGGAAAAAACATGACAATGCATTTTAAGGTAGAAAAATGTGAGGTTATCCATTTTGGTAGCAAAAACTGACAAACAGATCATCGAAATGGCAATAGATTGGGAAATGTGAGAGGGTGGTGCAAAGACTTGAGTGACCTTGTACCCCAAACTCTCAGAGTAAGCAGGCAGATGCAGCAGTGATGTAGAAGGCAAATTGTATGTTGGCCTTTATAGTGAGAGTATTCACTTACAGAGGCAGGGATGTCTTGTTGCAGTTGTACAGGAAATTGTTAAGACCTCACATGCAGTTTTAGTCTCCTTATTTGAGGAAGGATGTTCTGGCTACTGAGGCAGTGCAAAGGGATTGTACCAGACTGATTTCTGAGAAGATGGAACTGCCGTACAAAGAGAGACAGATTTCTTAGGACTATATTCACTAGAGTGTATAAGAACAAGGGGAGAATATCATAGAAACATATAATATTCAAACAGAATTAGAGAGTTTATTTGCAGGAAGGATGTTCACAATGATCATGGAGACCAGAATCAGGGAGTCTCTCTCTAAGGATATGGGGTCACCCTTTTCAGACAGGGATGAGGTTAAATTTCTGCAACCAGTGAGTGGTGAACCTATGAAATTCTCTGCCACAAAAAGCAGTTGAGACCAAAACATTGAATGTTTTTCAGAAAGCAATAGATATAGTTCTTTGGACTAAAGGGAGCAAAGGGTATTGGGAAAAAGTGGGAACAGGGTACTGAGTTGGATAATTAGCCATGATCATATTGAATGCCAGATCAGGCTTGAAGGTTGCTTGGTATACTCCTGCTGTTATTTTCTATGTCACTGTTTTGACAGTTGTTAGGCATGTGTTCTAATCCTTGTTACTTGCTTAAGAAATAACAAGGGTAAGAAAACATAGTAGGAATTATCTATAGGTTCCCTAACAGCAGCTGTACTGTAGCACACTGAATAAATCAGGAGATAATTAGAACATGAAGAAAAAGACAGTATATTAATCGTGGGTGACTTTAATCTTCATGTAGATTGCAAAAGGCAAATTGGCAGAGATAGCATGAAGAAGAATGCATGGAGTGCAGTCAGGACAATTTCATAGAACAATATGTTGTGGGTCAAACATATTTTGGACCTAGTAATGTATAATGAGGCAAGTTTAATAAATGTTCCCAGGGTAAAAGATCCTTGAAAAAACAGTGACCAGACCATGGTAAAATTTATCATTCAGTTTGAAAGTGAGAACCTTGACTTGGAAACAATGTTCTAAACTTAAATAAGGTAATTGCAAAGAAAGCAGAGTTAGGGATAGACTGGGAAAGTAGTTTAGCAGCAAAGATACTTGATGAAAGATGGCTATTGTTGTTGGATGTTAGTCATTTCAGTTTAAGGACATCTCTGCAGGAATTCCTCAAGGTAATTTCAGGCCCAAACTGCTTCATCACTGACCTTACTTCTACCATAAGATCAGAAGTGGGGATGTCCACTGATGACTGCACAATGTTCAGCACTATTCGCAAAGCCTCAGAGGCTGAAGCACTCCATGTTCAAAATTAACAAGATTTGGACAAACTTCAGGCTTGGTCTGATGAGTGCCAAGTAACATTCGTGCCACTCAAATGTCACGCAAAAAACATCTCCAATAAGAGACAATGTAACCACCACCTCTTGACATTCAATGGTGCAACTATCACTGAATGCCCCACCATCAACATTCTGGGGATTACTATTGACCAGAAATTCAATTAACTGTTACATAAACCCAACGGCTTACTCCACTTCCTGCAACGCTATCTTCTGCATATAAATTGACATTCCCTAGCTGTCATCAGTTCTGAGGAAGAGTCATTCGACATGAAACATTAACTCTGATTTCTCTCCATAGATGCTGCCAGACCAGCTGAGCTTTTCCAGCAGTTTCTGTTTTGTTTGTGAGTATAAAAGGGACATCACTTTTGTGTGTCTTGGATAGCCTGTAAAGGTGGAGTGAGCTTGGGGCTGTGTCCAATTGGAAATGTCAATCAGCAGTTGGTTGCTCTTACTCAAGTCTGGTAAGTGTTTGTTTTAGCTTGCTTTCAAATAAGACTGTCTGGTTAGGCTGAGCAGCAGACCCAATGATTATGAATTTAGACCGATCATGAAGAATAGAATGCATTTTGTTAATGTATTCACACTTGTTAAGGATGACTATTCCAGACCCTTTGTCAGGTTTACTGATGTCATAAATTCATAAAATATAAAAACAGAATTAGGCCATTTGGCCATCGAGTCTGCTCTGCCATTCAATCATGGCTGATATACAGTAGTCCCTCCTCCATACCTGCGGGGGTTACCTTCCAGGACCTACCGTGGAAGCCTAAAATCATGGATAGAAGCAAACCCATTCATTTAAATGGGAAACGTACCATCCCGGCAGCCTCCTGGTCCCTGCTGGAACATTCCCTATAATATGTCAGTGAAACTGTGGAAAATGATTCCGTGGATACAGGGGTCACCCTGTACTCCTCACCCCCATTTTCCTGCCTTCTCTCCATAACCCCTCAACCCACTACCAAGTAAAAATCTTAAATTTACTCACTGCCCCAGCATACTGGTAAATATTTAAACATTGGCCTTGAGGCCTGAAATAAGTCCAAGGGGGCAGGTATCCCATCGCCAAGTTACCATTTATTTACACGCGCCCAGTACGTGGAATCTGACTAATTTGCTCAAAGCCAGTCCTTAGGATGAGGAGACTCCCTGAATCTCCTGTTTATACCTGTCAGCAGGTCCTCTTGATTGGCCCAGGTTAACAACCCCAATCAAGGATCTCATTGTCAATGGGATCCACCTTGCCCTCAATCAAATCCCTACAACCCTCAGTCCTGAGAAGTTTGCCTATTGTTTTTCTTGTAGTGTTTTCTGGGTTTTCACCCCAGATCCAGTGCCTCCGATTCTGACTCAGACACAGGCGGCATGGACCAGATCATAACCTTTCTCTTCCCCCCTAGAGTTTCTTGGGAGAGTTTTCCCCTCTTCTTCAGATGGTAAAGGCATCGAGGCGACATCTATCTTGGATTCTGAGGTTTCTTCGAGGCTAGCCTTTCTGGCTGTTCTGAGGGGACAGCTATGTTTTGCTCCTGCCCTGTTTTCGTGGTAGCAGCTTCTGTTTGTTCAGAACTGCCTTACCTACCTGAACTTGTATGTCACGGGATCTGGCCTCTTGTTGACCTGGCCTCGTACCCATGCAGGGCCATTTCTGTGATTTTGACACCAAACTTCAGTCCCCTGAAGTAAATTGTCTCTCTCACTTACAGGAAGCATGTGACTGGCCTTGGTGTTCCTGCTGCGAATTCACCTTCCCTCCCAGATTTGGGAATATCAGGTTTAACCTTCTGCAGCGTCTTCTCCCATCAGCAAATCTACTAGAGCTGTCCCTTTAGCTGTGTAAGGGGTGGCCCAA
This sequence comes from Chiloscyllium plagiosum, assembly GCF_037043375.1. NCBI lineage: Eukaryota > Metazoa > Chordata > Chondrichthyes > Orectolobiformes > Hemiscylliidae > Chiloscyllium > Chiloscyllium plagiosum. The sequence goes on from NW_028270141.1 coordinate 135,526,673, forward strand.
TAATCAAACAGAAACCAGGACAGCTTGGTATCAAGTGAATTTGTAGGCTGTTCCTTTAAGCCTGCCTTTAATATTTGGACTGCTCTTTCTACTAGACCATTGGATGACAGATGGTATGGAGCTGTCCTAACATGCCAAATGCCATTCGATTTTAGGAAATATTCAAAATCCCAGCCGGTAAATGATATTCCATTATCTGTGATCAATAGTTCTGGGAGTCTGAATATCACATACGATGTTTACAGCTTTTCTATCATCATCCCTGAGTTTGCTGTATAACTCTGTGCACATCCAACCACTTGGAGCCCATGAAAGGACCCGCATAGTCAGCGTGTAGTTGGGCACAGGGTTTACACGGCCATTCCCATGAATGCGGGGGTGCTGCTAGCTGTAACGTTTCTTCTTGGTGGCACTCTGGGAACTGTCCCAACAACACGGCTATGTCAGCATTCACTCCTTGCCACGAGACATAACTTCTTGCTAACATCTTCATTTTGGAAGCCCCTGCATAATCCCATTTCAGATCGTATCTGGTAGCGACATTTACTCGGAACAATCACTGTTGCTGTTGCACCTCAACAAAATTGGTGAAATCCATTCTGTTTTTTTCTCATGGTCAACCTGCATGGTTTAAAATTTAAATAAGCAAACCGTCAATCATCATTAACTGGGAATTCTCCATGGCAACACCTCTACCAATCAATGTTGAGTTGCCAACAAATCATCATTCTCATGCAGTTAAAATGCTGGTTTTTAAATTACTATTTTTGCAAATCACCGTGTTGTGTGCATGAAGAAATGTTTCAACAAACCTTCTTAGGTGTAAATGAAGCGATTACTTATATCAATGAAAACGCTATTGTGGACCCAGACAGCATCAATTTATTTCCACTTCCGTCATTTCTCTCATGGAACCTTGCTGCTGAAGACATTTTTGGACCAAAAATTTACATTGCTTCTGGGGTGGGTTGCCTGATTTGCCACAACCAATGTGAGCAGCTCATTTCCAAATATGTAGCTGAGGCCTGAGAGGTACTTTGTGGAAATCTGAAGTTAGTTTAGTTTTAGGTGTGTGTTGGTCTCATTCTGCCGAATCTGAGCTCAAGAACAGGCCAAAATATTTCTATTCTTCCCTCTATGAGTGCCACAGCCACAGACACTAAGTACCTATTCCGTTTTAATTACATATAATTTTGTTAGCATTTCAGAATGTGCAATTCCATCCATTTGTTGTGAAAGTCATTTATTAATGTAATATGTAATGCTTACATTGTTAATTTGCTCACATGATTAATAAGAATAATGTTCAACGTAATGTGGTCAGGAGGAATAGTTGATTTTGGACGTATGTTTCTGAAGCTTTTCACCATTAGTTTTTTATCCCATCTTGGATGGAATTTAATGTCTTTCCTGATGCAAGTTTTAAGATGGGGGAGGGCATCTAATTTAGCAAGGGATGTGAGTTGGAGCCACTCACCTTCTCTGTTAATGCCTACTTAAGTGCCTCATCACACTGCCACTGGAATCAAGCTGCAGTGGATTTGCTTGTAGGTTTCCAGGGGAGGTGCCTCATTCAAATGCAGTCAGGCATTAGGAAGAAGGTTACGCTCCCATACTATCTTTTGACTCCTTACCGCCAGTACAACCAGCATCCCACTCTACATTATCGTCATCTTGTCCCCACACACTAGTTCCCTCATCAATCCTAGACTCATGATTTATCTTTTAAATCACTCACAGCATTTTGACATTGCTAGCTGAGCTCTTGAAAGGGTGGCGGTGAGGCGCTTCATTGAACTGTTCCAGGTCTTTCAGTGTAGATCCACCCATAATGCCATTAAGGACGAAATGCCAGGATTTTAGACCAAAGACAATGAAGGAACTGTGATATATTTCCCAGTCAGGATAATGAAAGACCTAAAGGGGAACTTGCAGGTGATGGTGTTCCCATGTATCTGCTGCCCTTGTCTTTCCAGATGTAAGTGGTCATGGATTTAGAAGGTGATGCCTGAGGAGCCCTGGTGAATATTTTGCTATGCATCTTGTAGATATTACAAACTGCTGCTACTGAGCATCAGAGTGGAGGGAGTGAATCTTGTCTATGTGATGAAGATTTAAGCAGAGTTACTATTTTCTGAGGTGTAAAGCTTTTTGAGCACTAATGGAGCTGCACTCATCCAGTCAATTTGAGAGGTTTCCAACACAATCCTAACTTATGCGTTGTAGATGGTGGTCAGGCCTTGGGGAGTTAGGAGGTACGTTACTTGCTGCAGGACCTGAGCTTCTGAGGTGCTCCTATAGCCACAGAATTTATATAGGTATTCCAGTTCAAATTCTGGCCAAGTGTAACCCCTAGAATGCAAATAGTGGAGGATTCAGTAATTGTAATGCCATTGAATATCATGACAATTTTTTTTTGCAGATGGTCACTGCCTGGCACTTGAGCAGCATAAAGTTACTTGTCAATCGTCAGTTCAAATCTGGATATAGTCCAGGTATTTTTGCATTTGACCAGGGGCTGTTCAGTATAAAGGAGTTACGAATGGTGCTGGACATTGATCAAGCATTAACAAACATACCACTTATGATCTTATAATGGAAGGAAGGTTGTTGATGAAGCAGCTGAAGATGGTTGGGCCTAAGACACTGTCCTGACGAACCTCTGCAGATGTGTCATGGAGCTTAGATGATAAATGCACTACTGGCAGCAAACACTAGTCGCAATAGCATTAATGGGCAATGGACAGCTGCCAGCCCTTGACTGATCAGCTCTCTGAGGGGATATTTCCACCTAAATCCTCTGAGATTCTGCCTCTTGTTTTGGTCTCGTGTGAAGATTTGTTGCTATGATTGGTTACCAATTTCATTAACATTGCGCCATGGGACAATCAGATTGGTAGGTTAATTTGATGGGACTAATTTCTCCATCATTTAAAAATTTTTCCACGAGTGTCGCTATCATGTCCAGGTTTATTGCCCATTGCTTTTGCTCTGAGAAGTGGAACTAGAGCTTTTTTTTCCTCTGAGCAATAACTGATTATATACTTAGAAAGCTTGCTTGGGTACTTCAGAGGCATTATGAATCAGTCTCACCATTGTGCACTCGAGGCAGCCTGAGTAGGAGTGGAAGGAGCCCTTCCCTGAAGGTCAGTCATAAACTATTTGGTTTCTTTGTGACTAATGCACAACTTCTGTTTGGTATAGTCCTAAAATAACCAGATTTCTTGATTCAAAGTCAGTCGTGTCAAAAAGAACAATCACCAATTTCCAGGTGGTGACACCGAGACACACATTGTTTTTAATTCGATCCTTTCCCTATAATTAAAAGTTTACTAACTTCGTTTCTCATGCATAAATCCCTTTAATGTTTGATAATCAATGTGGGGAAAGATATGTTTAGATTTGCTTTCCCCAACACCCTCTACTGCCTCCCCGTATTTTCAAAGGCGCCCAGTCTCCTTTGAAAGTTATTTCTGGAGGCTGTCATCTCTAAATGTTTATTAACAAATGTAATTGATCCAGTTATAAAGGTTCTTTTTTTTAAAAAAAAGTTTAATTAAATTTGCACATGGAGATTCTTTTATTCTTCAAATCTGCAGGGCTTCTTTATGTCTCACTAGTAAATGGTGCTGAAACAGGGGATTTAAATTTGAGAGATGGTTTCTTCAGATAGGGGCTTTCAAATCTATGTGGGCTCCCCACATACTTATTGCTGCTTTGGAAGCATAAAGAGAGAAAGAACAATGTCTGCACCAAACAGCTTTAAGCATCTGCGCAGCAGGTCAGGCAGCATCCAGGGAACAGGAGAATCGACGTTTCGGGCATAAGCCCTTCTTCAGGAATGAGGAAAGTTTGTCCAGCAGGCTAAGATAAAAGGTAGGGAGGAGGGACTTGGGGGAGGGGCGTCGGAAATGTGATAGGTGGAAAGAGGTCAAGGTGAGGGTGATAGGTCAGACTGGGGTGGGGGCGGAGAGGTCGGGAAGAAGATTGCAGGTTAGGAAGGCGGTGCTGAATTCGATGGATTAGACTGAGACAAGGTGGGGGGGAGGGGAAATGAGGAAACTGGTGAAATCCGAGTTTTTTCACCAGTTTCCTCATTTCCCCTCCCCCCACCTTGTCTCAGTCTAATCCATCGAATTCAGCACCGCCTTCCTAACCTGCAATCTTCTTCCCGACCTCTCCGCCCCCACCCCAGTCTGACCTATCACCCTCACCTTGACCTCTTTCCACCTATCACATTTCCGACGCCCCTCCCCCAAGTCCCTCCTCCCTACCTTTTATCTTAGACTACTGGACAAACTTTCCTCATTCCTGAAGAAGGGCTTATGCCCAAAACGTCGATTCTCCTGTTCCCTGGATGCTGCCTGACCTGCTGCGCTTTTCCAGCAACACATTTTCAGCTCTGATCTCCAGCATCTGCAGACCTCACTTTCTCCTCCAGCTTTAAGCATCTTCAAAGCATCGAAGGCGGTTGAAGTCATGGAGTTTTCTTTTATGCTGTATCCCACTCCCAATGTTTGTTCTACTTCCCAGGTGTTCCACTGCTTTTTTTTATAGTGCCAGCCATGACTCAGTCAGTAGCACTCTCATCCCTGATTGGGGCGGCACGATGACACAGTGGTTAGCGCTGCTGCCTCATAGCACCAGGGTCCCTGGTTTGATTCCAACCTCGGGTGTCTGTCTGTGTGGAGTTTGCACATTCTCCCCATGTCTGCATGGGTTTCCTCTGGGTGCTCCGGTTTCCTCTCACAATCCAAAGATGTCCAGGCCAGGAGAATTGGCCATGTTAAATTGCCCATAGTGTTAGGTGCATTAGTCAGAGGGAAATGGGTCTGGGTGGGTTACTCTTCGGAGGGTTGGTGTGGACTGGTTGGGCTGAAGGGCCTGTTTCCATACTGGAGGAAATCTAATCTAATCTAAAAAAAACTGTCATGGATTCAAGACCCTTTCCAGACACTAAGGGAGTGCTGCTTTCTCTCCGATGCAACACCATACTTAGACCTTGTCTGTCCTTTCAAGTGATTGCAAATGATCAATGGATGTTAGTGTGCTCCAAAGCAAAGAATTCTTCTCTGATTTTGCTACTTCCTTTGGAGTTCTTTATCTTTGACCTCCTTTCTCTGCTCTCAAATTCTAAGTAGAAAGCCTCCGCAGTATCTTAAAAATTGCATCAAACCTTCCTTTAGTCTTTTCAACTCACCTCATTGCTGTATGTCACTATGCTTTTAAAATGCGCTATGAAATGTTTTGATACATTTTGAATGATGTAATTCTGCTTAAAAGCAAGCATTCCTTTGAGAAACAAGTGGATTATCCCTTCAAATGTTGAGTTTGGACTCAAAACTGGATCAATGGGATGTAAATCTGTCTCAGCTGGCTCCAAGAATTGAACTGGATAAATTCTTGAGGGGTCTGATATTTGCCGTGCTATGGGAAAAAACGCAGGGAAGTGGAACTACTTTCACAGATTTTCCAAAAAATAGTAGATACAGCTTTAATAGGCAAAGTGGCCTTCTTCTGTAGTGTGTGTTAGTTGCTATGATTGCAGGAATTCTCTGTGAAGTGAGCTTGGGCACATTTAGCACAGCTGTGAGTGGGCACATGTTCAAAGCTCAGCACAGTTCATCAGTCTAACAAATTGGCAATCATATCTTGAGAGGCCAGTAGTGTGGACAGCTATGTTGCTGCATGCGGGATGCAGTCCTGTAGTTGGGATTAAGGCACCCTGCTGGTATAATGGCAACTCATGCTACGTCTGAGCTGGGAGTGCTTTGATCTGCATTTGGTACATCAAAAATAAAAAGAATTTTACTCCAAAGTGCTGACATTGCTCAACTTGATTCACCTAAAAAATTCTGTTGCATTTGACCTCATTGTTGTGATTTAGGGGAAACTTGAGCATGAATTTAATAACTAGATGTGTGTTTTTAAAGCTTTGTGTTTATGTAAAATTTGGAACTTGAGACAAAAGGGTCAACTGGACAAACATGGTTTTAATCAAATCAAGATTAAAATATAAATCCTAGCTTAGTACTTGATAAAACATGATAAACATCAATATTCTCAAGTGTCACATCAGACGTAAATAGCCAAGGGTTCAAACAGACTCCATCCACTTTGGGGACATGATCAAGTCGTGTTGAATTTTGTTACTGAGTGTCACTGTGTAACATTGCACCAGCCCTATTTTCATTACTTGTCTATCTGATGAAGGACCAGCATGCCAAAAGCTTATGATTTTAAATAAACCTGTTGGACTATAACCTATTGTTGTGGGACTTCTGACTTTGTCCACCTCACTCCAACACTGGAACCTCCATATCATAACTGTTGAGTGTTATTGGAAAACATTGATGTCACAGGTTTCCAGAAGGATCCTGAATTCTACTTGCATATTCAAAATAATTTTTAAAAATGTGGAAGAAGTCAACTCATTCGATATTCAGTTCAGAGAATCAAGCATATTGTACAAGGGACCGCAATGGTGATTGATTTTGTGCCCTAAGCCTATGTCTAAAGTCATTCCAACATGTTTAATGTCAAATTAGTAAGTGTAATTCCTATTGTAATGTAGAAACATGCAGAGTAGGAGGCCCTCAGTTTGAGTTGATAAAGTGTGGTATTGCAAAAAGGACAGCAGATAAGGCAGCATCTGAGGAGCGAGAAAGACAACATTTCTTTCATAACGCTTCACCAGGACTAGGGAGGGGGAAGGGGGCTGAGAAAAGAATGGGGCTGTGTGTGTGTGAAGAAATGGTAATTTCTGGGCCAAGGTAGGAGACGATTGTGATAGGTCAGTGGGAAGCGTGGAATGGATAGGTGAGAAGGAGGTTGCACAGGTAGGACAGGTCAAGAGAGCATAGCCAAGTCAGAGGGTCGGATCTGGGATGGAGTGGGAAGAGAGGAGATTTAGAAACTGGTGAATTCAGTGTTGAGGCCGTGTGGTTGGCTCCTGAGGCGGATGTTGAGGTATTCCTCCTCCAGTTTGCAGGTGGCCTTGTTTAGGCAGTGGAGGAAACCCAGAATGGACACGTCGGCGGTGGAGTGGGGGGGGGAGTTGAAATGGATGGCCACAGGAAGATAGGGTTGGTTAGTACATGTGGACCAGAGATGCTCTTTGTACTGTTCCGCTAGTTTGCTCTCAATCTCTCTGACGTAGAGGAGGCCACATTGGGAGCAACAGATGCAGTCAATGTGGTTCGAGGATATGCAAATAAATCTCTGCCGGATTTGGAATGATCCTTTGGGGCCTTGGACGGAGGTGTGGGAGGAGGTGTGGGTGTAGGATTTGCACCTCTTATGGTGGCAGGGAAAGGTGCCAGGTGTAGAGACGGGGTTGGTGGGGAATGTGGACCTCACACGGGAGTCACAGAAGGAATGGTTCTTTTGGAATGTAGATAGGGGTGGGGGGGGGGGGAAATATATTTTTGGTGTTGGGGTCTGACTGTAGGTGGAAAAAATGGGGGAGGATGATACCCTGGATTTGGAAGTTAGTAGGGTGGAATGTGAAGACCAGGGGGATTCCATCCTTGTTGCGGTTGGAGGGGTGGGGTTCGAGGGCAGACGTATGAAGGGGATGCAATGGAGGGCATTGTTGATAACAGGGAAGGGGAAATTACGGGCCTGGGATGTTCTGGAGTGGAATCGCTCATCTTGGGAGCAGATATAGCAGAAGAATTGGGAGTAAGGGATCGCGTTTTTATAGGAAGGGGTTTGGGAAGAGGTGTAGTCATGGTAGCTGTGCGAGTCAGTGTGTTTGAAGGAGATGTCAGTGTTAAGTTGGTCGCCGGAGAAGTCCAGGAAAGGGAGGGAAGTAAATACAAAGCATCCTGCAAACTGGAGAGGGAACACCTCATCTTTCATCTCAGGAGCCTACAACCACATGGCTTCAACTTTGAATTCGCCAGTTTCCAAATCTCCCCTTCCCCCACTCCATCCCAGATCCAACCCTCTGACTCGGCTCCACCCTCTTGACCTGACTTACCTGTCCTTATTCTCTACCACCTATCCGCTCCACACTTCTCGCCAACTTATCAAAATCACCATCTACCTTTGCCCACGTATTTCCATCCCATCTACCGTTCCCCTAGCCCCACACCTCCCCTCCCCTATTTGCTTCTCAGCCCCCTTCCCCCTCCCCAGGCCTGATTAAGGATTATGCCTGAAACATCGACTCTCTTGCTCCTCAGATGCCGCCTGACCTGCTGTGCTTTTTCCAATGCTGCACTTTATCAACTCTGACCTCTCCAGCATCTGCAGTCCTCATTATCTCTTAGGCCTTCAGATCATTCTGTACTGAATTAGGTATTTTGTGACAGGATGCCACAACTGGCTACATTGCTCCTATGAAACAAAAACAGAAGCTATGAAGTCTCACATTTTGGAAAGAATGAGAATGGAATTGGACTTGACTGCAATGCCCCCTGAAGGCACTCCATCATTGAAGCCATACTTTCAGATACTTATGGTAGTTAACAGCGTCAGTAGGAGGATCCCAAGAGAAAACTGGAAACAAAAGAATATCCAATATTTGGCTATTTTGCAGATTTGCTTTCTTTCATGAATTATTTGACATGATTACAACAGGATCTGGACCAGATGGGCCAATGGGCTAAGAAGTGGCAGATGGAGTTTAATTCAGATAAATGTGAGGTGCTGCATTTTGGGAAAGCAAATCTTAGCAGGACTTATACACTTAATGGTAAGGTCCTAGGGAGTGTTGCTGAACAAAGAGACCTTGGAGTGCAGGTTCATAGCTCCTTGAAAGTGGAGTTGCAGGTAGATAGGATAGTGAAGAAGGCATTTGGTATGCTTTCCTTTATTGGTCAGAGTATTGAGTACAGGAGTTGGGAGGTCATGTTGCAGCTGTACAGGACATTGGTTAGGCCACTGTTGGAATATTGCATGCAATTCTGGTCTCCTTCCTATTGGAAATATGTTGTGAAACTGAAAAGGGTTCAGAAAAGATTTAAAAGGATGTTGCCAGGGTTGGAGGATTTGCGCTATAGGGAGAGGCTGAACAGGCTGGGGCTGTTTCCCTGGAGTGTCGGAGGCTGAGGGGTGACCTTATAGAGGTTTACAAAATTATGAGGGGCATGGATAGGATAAATAGGCAAAATCTTTTCCCTGGGGTCGGAGAGTCCAGAACTAGAGTGCATAGGTTTAGGGTGAGAGGGGAAAGATATAAAAGAGACCTAAGGGACAACTTTTTATCGCAGAAGGTGGTACATGTATGGAATGAGCTGCCAGAGGAAATAGTGGAGGCTGGTGCAATTGCAACATTTAAGAAGTATTTGGATGGGAATATGAATAGGAAGGGTTTGGAGGGATATGGGCCGGGTGCTGGCAGGTGGGACTAGATTGGGTTGGGATATCTGTTCGGCATGGATGGGTTGGACTGAAGGGTCTGTTTCCATGCTGTACATCTCTATGACTCTATGGTAGGAGTCAGAATCCCACACACATGCTGAATGCATTTTAAGTCTGCTTAATGGTGAAATGAAAGATTTTCTAAGTAGATTTCAAGCAATGAGATCAAGTCACAATTATTATTTTAAATGCCTCTTTTAATTAATTAGAAAATTTCTTTAGAAATGGAATACAGGTCATCTTATCAGTGCCAGTCATTTGTTTGGTATCTAATCAGAAATTAGTTTGGTACTTATTACCATAGAATATTCTACTTTTAATTGTTCTGGGAGTTTTTATTCCTATACTTGCAAAGTGGAATGGTTTATACATGGCTGTGAATTGTGTAAATGTTACTGTGCATGCCTAAACATAGAGCTCTCAGAGCATGTTATGCTTTGTCTCAGTGACTGATTGAGAGACAGACCGTTGTATCATTTAGGGGAAGGTTGAAAATGTAGACAATACCAGACATGTGGAGTCTGCTGGGCAATGGGATTAGATTTGCATCTCTCTCACAAAAAGGTAGTATAAGCATAATGGGAAGAATGCCTCTCTTCAGGGCTGGAAATTTCAGTTGTACTTTGGTACAATGCATATGTGTTAATTGATAAATATTGTACTTAGATTAGATTACTTAGTGTGGAAACAGGCCCTTCGGGCCAACAAGTCCACACTGCCCCGCCGAAGCGCAACCCACCCATACCCCTAACCTAACGCTACGGGCAATTTAGCATGGTCAATTCACCTGACCTGCACATCTTTGGACTGTGGGAGGAAACCGGAGCACCCGGAGGAAACCCATGCAGACAACGTGCAAACTCCACACAGTCAGTCGCCTGAGGCAGGAATTGAACCCGGGTCTCTGGCGCTGTGAGGCAACAGTGCTAACCACTGTGCCACCGTGCCACCCACAATACTTATATCGCAAGAACATACAAAAACTTAAAATGAAAACTTTGACAAAATTTAACATATCAGGTCACTGCCATTCAGAAGTTTTAATTTCCAGTTCAAATCCTAGGGAGTTAATTCTGTAGGAGAACCACACAGTCTTCTCACACATCTCATATATATATTACTACAAGGATTATCTTTCCATCAAATATCTCAGCTTAATGGCTTCATATGACTGGATGCAAGAGGGTCTGGAGTGGAACATGACCATTCAACTGATATAGCCGAATTCTAATTAAAGTCCCTCAAAACTGACAGACATGCTCTCGCAATGCTCTGGTTCTTTGATGATCTGTGTGTTGTGGAGTATTACAACTAGTCCCTGGGTGAGGTTCCATAGCTTGTGACAGTTCCAGATAGAATACCCAAAATTGTTCATCTCCCAAGTGAGAAAGGATGAATTGTCTGCCATTCTTTATTCACCGACCTCGTCAAATGGTTATAACAAGTAATTTTTTAAAGAATTCCTTCCCTTTCTTGCAGACTCAAATGAAATTATGTTTTAAAAGTAACCAACTGAGCACGACCAGTTAACAAAAGCATGGGTTTGCCAGTTGGAATCCAGAAGAATGACGGCGATCTTATTGGAACATTCTGGATTGTTGTGGGATTTAACAGGGAAGATAGAGAGAGGTTTTTTTCCCCTTGTGTGAGAATCTAGGACCAATGACATAATCTCAGAGTAAGAGGGTCACATAATTAAGGCAGGATATAGAAGGAATTTCTTCTTGCAGACGGTAGTGAAATTATGGTATTTTTTACCACAGAGAGCTGTTGAAGTTGGGTCATTAAATATAATCAAGGCTGAAATAGGCAGCTTTTTAATTAGTAAGGGAATCAAAGGATTTGGGGAAAAGGCAGAAAAGTTAAGTTGGGGATTATCAAATCAGCTATGATCTTATTGAATGGCACAGAATGTTCATTGGGCTGAATGGCCTATTTCTGCTTCTGGTCTTTTGAGAAGAAATAATATTGCCAATATATGTAAACAATTCAGATGAGTGTCTAAAAAGCATAGTTAGTAAGTTTGCAGATGACACCAAAACTGGTAATATAGAAGGTTATTTAAGATTACACAGAAAGCTTGATCAATTGGATCAATGGGTTGAGGAGTGACAGATGGAGTTTAATTTGGATAAATGTGAGGTATTGAATTTTGGTAAAACAAACAAGGGCAGGACATGTACAAGTAATGATAGGGCCCTAAATAATCTAGTAGAACAGAGAGACATAGGGTTCAGGTGCATAATTCTTTGAAATTTGCATCACAGGAAGACAGGATGGTTAAGAAGGTATTTAGCATGCTCGCCCTCATTGGTCAGACCTTTGAGTATAGGAATTGGAAAGTCATGTTGATATTGTACAGAATGTTAGTGTGGCCTCTTTTGGAATATGTGTGCAGTTCTGTTGCTCTGCTATAGGAGGGATATTATTAAATTGGAGAGGGTTCAGAAAAGATTGACTAGATTATTTTCGGGATTTGAGGGTTTGAGATATGAGGAGGGACTGAATAGGCTGGAACATTTTTTTTCACTGGCAAACAGGATCTTGAGGGGTGCCCTTATAGAATGTTATAAAATCATGAGGGGCACAGATAAGGTGAATAGTAAGGATCTTTTCCCTAGGTTGGGGGACTTCAAAACTAAGGAGCATATTTTTAAGGTGAGAGGAGAAAGATTTGAAAAGGACATAAGGGGCAACTTTTTTTTTACGTGGAGAGTGGTTCCTGTGTGCCATGAACTGCCAATGGAAGTGGTGAATGCAGGTACAGTTACAACATTTAAAGGATATATGGATAAGAATATGAATAGGAAAGGTTCAGAGTGATATAGTCCAAATGCAGGTAAGTGAGACTGGTTTAGTTTGGGAACATAGTCGGCATGGATGAGTTGGACCAAAGGGTCTATTTCCATGCTGTATGATTCTATGAGTATTACTCTATAACTCACATACAGATTAGAAATAAGGAACAAATTCAAAATAATGACTAAAGTTTTAAATAGTATACGGATCAGTCTCTCAGTTATGAAGTCATGAAGAGTAGACCATAAGACCATAAGACCATAAGACATAGGAGTGGAAGTAAGGCCATTCGGCCCATCAAGTCCACTCCGCCATTCAATCATGGCTGATGCGCATTTCAGCTCCACTTACCAGCGTTCTCCCCGTAGCCCTTAATTCCTCGAGACAACAAGAATCTATCAATCTCGGCCTTGAAGACATTTAGCGTCCCGGCTTCCACTGCACTCCGTGGCAATGAATTCCACAGGCCCACCACTCTCTGGCTGAAGAAATGCCTCCGCATTTCTGTTCTGAAATGACCCCCTCTAATTCTAAGGCTGTGTCCACGGGTCCTAGTCTCCTCGTTTAACTGAAACAATTTCCTAGCATCCACCTTTTCCAAGCCATGTATTATTTTGTACGTCTCTATTAAGTCTCCCCTTAATCTTCTAAACTCCAACGAATACAATCCCAGTATCCTCAGCCGTTCCTCATATGTTAGACCTGTCATTCCAGGGATCATCCGTGTGAATCTCCGCTGGACACGTTCCAGTGCCAGTATGTCCTTCCTGAGGTGTGGGGACCAAAACTGGACACAGTACTCCAAATGGGGCCTAACCAGAGCTTTATAAAGTCTTAGTAGTACATCTCTGCTTTTATATTCCAACCCTCTTGAGATAAGAGACAACATTGCATAGAACACGACAGCTGTTATGTTAGATGGTATTGGTAATGTTGTCGATACTGATTGAGGATTTTGAGATCCTTGGCTTTGCAGGTTGATTGAACTTCTTTTACCCTGCTTCCTATTGATGGTGGCTGGTTGGCAGTACTAAGAAAGAGAGAGTAATTTTCCTTTATTTACCTGCAGCGCAGCAATGTTTAGTGGCTGAAACTAAGCTGTGACCTTCACAGCACACTAGTTCACACACTAGTATGTCAGGCCACTAACACACACAGACTAGGGGTTTGCAGAGATTTCTTAACCTTCTAGAGATTTACAAAAAAAGGGGTAAGACACAAACATATCTGCAGGAGACATCTTCCATTTTTTGTCTTTCTGTTTTTTGGCTTCCCTGTACAGGAGTGACATTCCATGGGTCCACACAGGACACTGATAGATATACAGTGAATTTACACCTGTAGCAATCCTTCTTTTAAAAAGCAAGTCAGATTTCAAAGTTTAATATGGCTGTGAGTAATTTAAAGTTCTGATCCATCACCATAACAAGGGCAAATTTTATAAAGCAAACTTTACATGTTTCTATGGTTAGCTGTGAAATGAGCATTTCATCAACTTTTTAATTCTCAATTCAATCAACCTTTTGAGCCTGTTGCTTTTCTTTTGTGGACCTTTGGAATTCACTATTCTGCAGGATTGTTGATATTTGCCATCCAGCATTGTATACATTTAAGCCTGAATTAGACACAGTTTTGGTCTCGCTGGGATTCAAGGAGAGCTGGCAGGCATGTTCAATTAAAGCCCAAGATAAGCCATGATTATATTGACATGTGGAACAGCCTCAACTGACTGTATGATCTTATCCTGCTCCTAACCCAAGTACAGAGGACATAAAGACCTCATCAGAACCATTTGTCAGACCAGCTAAACAAAAAGGACAGTTAAAAGATGGACAAAAAGCCATCTTATATACTACATTAACAAACCTCTCCAACCTGATATTGGTGCTGGGTCTGTTGAAATTTCAACCCGTGCAGTGTGTTAGGGTCCCAAAGCTTGAGGAATCTAAAGCATGGTTTCTGTAGTATCTCTCCAGCCAAACATTCCTCCAGGATACCATCCGATTTCTTTACCTGTTAGCATGCAGGAACGGGTGACTCCCTCTGAAATGCTATTTTTAAAATTACCTTTGTAGATCTCTAATATCTGACAGTAAGATCTCATCCCACTTTCTACTCTTATCCCACTTTGTACCTGTTATTGATACTAGCATGGACCATGACTTCTCACTATTTTCTCGCCCCTTCTCAGCATACTTTGACATTCTGACCCTGATATTAGGGAAATTCTGTCCCACTAATAATTGAATGCTCTTCTGACATTATTGCACTTCTGACTTCCTTCTCCTCTCCTGTACAAATGAACCATCCATTATTCTGTAGCTTTGGCAGTGGCTGGAGTCTCCAGAGGAATAATTGTCCTCATCAGTTTTCAGACCTGAGCACTGGTTAGAGACCAAGATACAGTCAGAGGATTCCTGCACTACATTCCTGACCCATTCTTTCCCATGTGTCTTATGGGGTAATCACCTCCAGAAACATGCTCTCTACATAACTCTCAGCACCACAATAAGTCCAGCTGCGTCTCAAGCTCCAAATCTGAAACTCAATTTCCTCCAGCTGATGATACTTTCTACATTGATGTGTCCTGCAGTTATTACATGGGAAACAAAGTGTATTTGATGGAATTGAGGTGTCCTGCCATGCCCCTATTTGTTGAATTATTATCTTCTCCTCGTCAGCTATCCCTTGATTCAAGGGTAATATCTAATCAGGATCATGAAGTTCTGTCAAAGGTTTTCACATGACTGAATAGACTGTTCTTAGATATCCTTTGAGGTAGTGGTATTTGCTTTCAGGAAATAAATGCCTTTTTTTGTCTTCTCTGCCACTACTCAGCCTCATTATTCAGAAGTTGAGTCAAAGAATGATACAGTTTTGATGGACAAGTTGTCACTTGGGAATGAAGGAGCTTGGGTATTAAGCTCCTTCAGTCATTGATGTCAACATTGCCATGTTTCAAGGAGAGCTTCAGTGTGACTTTAAGCAAAGTATTGCTGACTAAAATGACCAGAAATAAACTTGTCTGGAGCTTGTTCTGGAGAAAATCTATAGTTAATTAATATTTATGTGTTAACTTACCTCTGCTGCCCATCCCTAGGTTGTAATATACCTTGCAAAATTATTTTTTTCTCTTTGGTGCTGGTCTGCCACAATGTGGATTAAATTTTGGTACCGGTTCCGCGCTACTCCTTGCTTTGGCGAGTCTCTGCTCCAAGTCAGTCCAATAAGGCATACATAAACTGGTTATTTTTATGCTTTGTGTTTTTTTTCAGGTTTCAGTGTGCTTGATATAGAGGCAAAGACTGCAGTTGTATGTATAAGCTTTCAAACAGTAAAAGAATGATGGGTTAATCTGTATTTGGCTGAGGGAGCAATGCTCACCAGACAACTGAAGAATTTTTGGCTTTTCAAATGAAGCAATTTACTTGAACAGACAAAAAAGGCCTTGGTCAGTGCATCGTCCAATAGATAACATCTCTAACAATGCAGCATGTTCTCAACATTACAGTATAGACATGCTTCGGTTCAAAATGGGGCTTCAATTTATCATCATCACTCAGGTAAAAACTCTCTTAACTCAACCAAGATGGAACAATAAAAGAAATAAAACATAACGTGTCAATTTGAAGCTGAAACCACATCTGTTGTTGGTAAGGCAAAATGCAACTATATTTTTGTAGTATTTACAGTACTGCTCCATAGCAAAAAGTGCTAAATAGACCTGTAAAAATTACCATAATATATTAAAATTATTACAGATGTGAGCGCCAACATTCCTAGGAAGTAGAGCCATATATTAGTCAAATTCATTGTAATTCCATGCTTTGGACAGCTCCTCGTGAGTGGCAGATATTCAGTTTTAAGTGGAATGCAAGTTTGTGTATTTGGAGAAGATCATCATATTAACTCCATTAGAGATTTCTGTAATAATGAGGATACCCATGTCAATTTTTTGCAGGACTCAAGATTATATTTAGATTTGGACAGTGAGTAGAAGGTAATATTTGTATCTCACCTTCGTCTTCAAAGGGTGGTGGTTATTGGTTAAGCTGGCCATACGCATTCGGGACAGTGTGTTCTCTTTCCTAAAGAACATGAATAAAATATTTGGGCTTTTATAATCAATTTTCTTCTGGTTCTAGCCTGTGGGGAGTTGGTGATATAATGGTAGTTATCACTGGGCTAGTAATTCAGAACCCTGAACTCTAAATATTCTGGGATGTGGGCTCAAATCCCACTTTGGTAGATTAGGGGAAATTTGAATTCAATAAAAAAGATCTGAAGTTAAAAGCTAGCCTAATCATGACCATGTAACCACTGTTGATCATTGTATAAACCCCATCTGTTTCATGTCCTTGTAGGGAAGGAAAGCTGAGTGCCTACATGAATCACACCCACAGTAACTCTAAAATGCGCTGACAAGGTAATCCAACAATTTCAGTTTCAGCAGTTAGGATTGGGCATTAAATGCTGACTTAGCCAGTGATGCCTATTTGCCATGAATTATTATTCAAAAAATCACGTTTATTGAATTTAGTTTCATGACTTGACACTCAGTGACATTTGAACTCATGACTTCTAGGTTATTTGGCCAGTGCCACAACCATTACGCTCTTGGGCTTCTCGCTGTTCATGTTGACTTCTCAGTAGGCTGGCTCAGAGCTGATGAATTCCAGAGATGCATTTCATATCTGTCCAAACACCTGGCTGATCAAAACAAAAAGGCTTTTTTCAAAAAACAATTGTATGAGAAGAATATAATTGTAAGTTATAAAAATAAACAGTCAGAAATCTTCCCATGGTATACTCGGATCCCAGCATTGATAGGGGCCAGGGAAATGTTATTGACAGAATGCAACTGCTCATGTTGAAAAAGTCAAATTGCAATGATTGACATCGTGGAATTTAATTTGATTATCTTTGAAAGTCAGTGAAACATTGCAGAACTTTATCTTTGGAGTTTTGCTTGTGTTCATTCAGCCCCTCAAGGGATTAAATAGATGGGGGATTATCTATAAAAGTGCAAGGTGAATGTGACTTAGAGGTGGAATAGATTTAAAGGGATATTGCTTAAAAATTCAGTGAATGACAGAGAGGGGTAAAGAATAAAGAACACACGCCATCAAAAGATATTCTTAATCAAGGCTCATATTAACGTCAAATTGTGACTAGCATTCCACAATGGAAACACTGAAACAATGCCTTGAGCCAGGTTGGGGAGCATTTAAGCCTCACTCCAGGAAATGATACTATAGTGATTGGAACTAGATGGACCTTACTGGCTATGCGATCCTTGATGGTATGATAACCAGGGTCAATCAGGCTGACAGATATAAACAGGGGCTTCAGAGTCTCCCTACTTCTGGGACTGGCTTCAAGCTGGCTGGCCACATGTAAATAAAGTGTGACTTGTTGATGGGATACTAGCATCTGTACAGTGATTTCAGATATTCAATGTCATTATTAAATCTAGGGAATGTGCATCTAATATAGGTTGGCATTGCAGTGCACTGTAGTACTGCACTATGAAGACACCTTTAAACATGGCAGAATTTAACACAGATTTGATCACCATGCTACAACATTGTCTAGTGAGACAAAAGTTAGCAGTCAAACATTAGGAGAATTCAACTGCCTTTCTTAAACTTTTGTGATGGGATTGTACATCACGATCCTCATGACAGCACCATGTTTGAATGAATTGTTGATAGAGTTTCAATTTAGTTTGGGTTAGTTTTTCCGGTTGGTAAATAAGAAAAAGCCATCTTTTGGGGATCAACAATAATCTAAATTCCTTCTGTAGCCAAACTAGTTATTCCACTTGATAAAGCTTTGCAATGATTTCCCAAATGGCTTAACACAATATTTCTGAAGTATTTGCATACCTTGGTAGTGTGGAATTTTATTTTGCTTTGAGGTTTAGAAATTGCAATATTTTACACATATTATGACTTATTAGCTTTTTTATAGCACTTCCTGCAACCTATTATATTTGGGGAAAGCAATTTAAATTGGGCTGTTTAAAAATGATGTAAATTCATGTTCACAAAACAGTTCTTTTATGTAAAAACGTCTCAGGGTGCCCACAGATATAAAGTCAATGGTGAGCTAACGTAGGCCATATTATCAAAGGGGTGACCACAAAATTGGTCAAAATAACATGATTAAAAGAAGTTACAAGGTGGACCTATGGAGGGAATTCCAGAAACTTGGGCCTTAAAGGCTGATAGCACAGATCACAACCACAGGAAAAGTGGCATGGTGGTGGCTGTGGTGCCGAACAGGGAGGAAAGCATAAGGTTAGAATTACATAAACAAGAATTTACAGGTTGGAGGGAAGGGATTGAATTAAAGAGGAAATGTGCTGCAATGAAGAAAAAAAAGTTGGAGGTGTTACATTAAGTAGAATATTTAGTCCAACTGGCCCATGTTAGTGTTTATGATCCACACCAGCCTCAGCTGGAGGTGTTAGGAGATTGGAATGTAGGATTGCAAGGATAATGATAATAGATAAGCAGAACATGGTGCAGCATAGGATGTAACCACCAAAACATTAGAAAAACTGAAGTGTGAGGACTTTACAATCTTAGGAAACATAAATTACAAAGCAAATTCTTCTCTCTCATTCATATGTCAATTTCAAAAGAGATGGGGAGGTGATGAATTAATGGTATTATTGCTAGACAATTAAGCCGGAGAGCCACATAATATTCTGGGGACCCAGGTTTAAATCCTGCCATGGTGACATGATGGAATTTGAATTCAATGAGAAGGGTCTGGAAATAATAGTCTAAAAATGGCATTGTCAGGAAAAAAACCTATCAAGGTCACTGATGTCTTTTAGGGGAAGGAAATCTGTCAGCCTCACCTTGTCTGACCTACATGTGACTCCAGACCAGGGCTCATAAACTGATGGACAATAAATACTGGACTAGTCAGGGATGCCCACATCCAGTGAATGAAAATAAAATCTCCTTAACACTGATTACGCTTGTGACACAGAGAAAATTCCTAATGTAGAATTAACATTTTACTGAGTAGATCAAAGTCCTCAACAATAAATAAAAACTGAAAGAACTGCAGATGCTGTAAATCAAAGACACAAATAGAATTTGTTGGAAAAGCTCAGCAGGTCTGGTAGCATCTGTGGAGAGAATTAGAGTTAATATTTTGCGTCAAGTGAGGAAGGGTCACTCTGCCTGATCTGCTGAGCTTTTTCAGCAATTTCTATTTGTGTCAAAACCTCAACAGTGTTTATTATTGATTGATTACATAGTTAAAGATACCTAGGTGATGGGCAATGCTTGCTGAAGGTTTGAAACATTCCAATCTCTCCAGTATGGTCACCTATATGGGCTTATGCTGTACATCATCTACTTTAACACTCTTCTTAATCATCTAAGTATGCCACAGCATTCCACAAGGCCTAGTGGGAAGACCTTTACATGGGAATTCTCCCCTTACCATCAGGTATGGATGGTGTAGCACATAGTTAAGATAGTTCATAGACTTATCTGTATTTTGAGGAATTTATACTCCATGTATACACAAGCTACTTTATGTTATAACCTCTGTTTTAGGCGAAAGTGAAGACTGCAGATTCCTGATGGTATCACTTGCCCGAACCGTCGATTCTCCCACTCCTGGAATGCTGCCTGACCTGCTGTGCTTTTCCAGCACCACACTGTCGACTATAACCTCTGCTTTGTCATTTGAAGGAAATATTATGCAATATTTGGCTGTACTTCAGTCTCAAACTCCTAATCTTTGGCCACCTAGTGCAGTTGTGGGAGGTTGGGGGCAGTGTTTGCCTCTCTTTCATGGTTATATCCACACCTGGGTGTACTTGAATAGGAGACTCATGATTTCTGCTGATATGCTTGAACCCTAAGTGTCTAGTATGTGTCACATTGGCTTAAGTGCATTACTGACCTGAAAATTACATTTTAATTTATACTTCTGATTATGTTTTTGTTCTTTTTACAGTGTCCATTGATCACTTCATTAGTTAATTTTGTTCAATTTGGTATACTCAGAAGAATTAAGAGATTGAGCTCAATGTAGGAATCTTAGCTTTTATCATTGAGAATTTGGCAGGGAGTATGTTGATGTAACAGACTTGTACAAAAGAATATTGAAGTGGTTCATGGTCCCTTTGGGCACATGTATAATTAGTGACCTTGTTGATTCTGTGTACCACGTCTCTATGTAGGTTGTGAGACTGTAACCTTTCCTATATTATTTTAAGCAACTGCTCCTCAATTTTGATTGAATCATACAATCCTACAGTGTGAAAGGAGGCCCATCAAGTCCACACCAATCCTCTGAAGAGCTTGCTCTAGTTGGCCATAAACAGGTCCAGGCTGCATGCGTTGAAAGGATAATTCAGCCCAAATGCCTTCCTCTGTCCTGGGACTTTGTTCGTACGTGAGAGCACATGATGAATCCAGCATGCTTGAGGTGTTCAATGACTGGTGGGCAACACAGGGGCTAGAGTGCATCCTCACTCCTGGAAAGGATATTTTAATTCAATGAGGTAAAAACAATGACTGCAGATGCTGGAAACCAAATTCTGGGTCAGTGGTGCTGGAAGAGCACAGCAATTCAGGCAGCATCTGAAAAGCTTCAATGTTTTCTTTGAGGTTTTGGATTTTTTTTTTGTTTTCATTATAGTACTATAAGGGCTATTTTTAAATTAATTTGCTCAAGAGTCAGTGAGGACATTGGTGAGTAATTTTGGATGCTGAGCTATGTAATACTGTATCCTGTAAATATGTCTACTCTTAAGAAAGAGATCTGTGTCTTGTTTGAAATTGAAACTAGAATTAAGGGGCATAGACTCAAAATTAGGGGAAGCAGATTTCAGACCGAGTTTAAAAGGAGTTTTTTCACCCAAAGGGCTGCGAATCTGTGCAATTCCCTGCCCAGTGAAGCGGTTGATGCTATCTCGTTGAATGTTTTTAAGGCAAAGATTGATTTTTGAACAGCAAAGGAATTAAGGGTTATGGTCAGCAGGCGGCTAAGTAGAGCTGAGTCCACAAAAAGATCAGCTATGCTCTTATTGAATGATGGAGCAGGCTTGATCGGCCAGATGGCCTGCTCCTGCTCCTATTTCGTATGTTTTTATGTTCTTGTATTTCATTTATTGATCGGTAACAGCAGTGAGCTGTACTTTCCTTCCCTTAATTATTGAATGTCGGTAGAGTGTTATTATCACGAGTTAGGGATCATCTATAGTATCATTTTAAATGCTGGGCACTGCACTTTGGAATGGGTGGAGGGAGATTAATAGAGAGATAATAGGGGATACAGAACTTTAAGAATGTTAAGATATAAAAAAAGTTAAAACATTGAGCAACTACAGAAGCAGGAAAGGTTAAGTTGAGATTTAATCAGGATATTCAAAGTTGAGTCACCAGAGAGCACTGATTTTAGATAATTGATAAATGAGTGTAATAACGAAGATGTTCGAATCCCTCTGTTAATTAAACAAACACCCAGAAAAGCTCATAACATGAGTTAAAAGTTCGAAGATTTCTTTTGAGTAGCAAGTTATCAATGTTGTAAGGAACTATCTAAAAGGAATGTGCAAGCAGGTTCAATAAACACAATCAGGAGAATTAAACAATACTTAAAGGGAAATATATTGAAGTGCATGAGCAAGGGAATGTGACATATTAGCTGGATTTCTGAAGCAGCACGAATACAATGGACTAAGTGATCTCCTTTGTGTTCTGTAATTCTATCTATCCAAGTGATACCATTTCAGAAAGAATTAGTCAACTAAATGGACGGAGGTATAGAATGAACAAAATGTTGTTCTGAGGAAGGGTCACCGGACCTGAAACGTTAACTTTACTGATGCTTCCAGATCTGCTGAGCTTTTCAAACAATTTCTGTTTTTGTTTCTCATTCACAGCATCTGCAGTTCTTTCAGTTTTTAAAATGCTCTGTGCACCTCCTATGCCTTGCTCTGTTTAAGTACACTATGATCTTACATTAGATTACTTACAATGTGGAAACAGGCCCTTCGGCCCAACAAGTCCACAACGACCCTCCGAAGAGCAACCCACTCAGACCCATTCCCTTACATTTACCCCTTCACCTAACACTACGGGCAATTTAGCATGGCCAATTCACCTAACCTGCACATTTTTGGTCTGTGGGGGAAAACCAGACCACCCAGAGGAAACCCACGCAGACACGGGGAGAATGTGCAAACTCCACACAGACAGTTGCCTGAGGCGGGAATTGAACCCAGGTCTGCGGCACTGTGAGGCAGCAGTGCTAACCACCGTGCCACCCTATGATCTATATGTCCTTATTTGCTATGATCTGTTTGATCTGAAAAATGTGTTGCTGGAAAAGCGCAGCAGGTCAGGCAGCATCCAAAGAGCAGGAGAATCGATGTTTCGGGCATAAGCCCTTCTTGTACTGCTCGCAAATCAAAGCTTTTCACTGTACTTAGGTACATGTGACTACAGTAAATCAAATCAAATACTTTGATGACATATGCACTGGAATGTACAAATTTCTGGTGTGAATAATTCAAGATTGCTCATGTTCCTTCTTAATGGCAAACATTTCCAGATGAAACGCAAGTATAATTATCGCGATATAATATCACCTTTCCCAAGATGCTGAAATTGCTCTATCCAGGATGCACAATGGTTTGTTGAAGGATTTTGCTATTCTTGTGGCAGAAATTGGCAAATGACAAGTAGGAAAAATATTTAGGATGGCAATGCAATTACCAAGTGTTTTGAGGGATAAGTTCCAGCTTGTCAGGATTGCAAAGACTTTAGGTATTAAAATACGACATTGCTGATTGAATAGCTATTTGTCTCTTCATGGACTGTTTTATTTATTCTTTCATGGAATGTCAGTCACACTGATGAGATCAGTGTTTATTATTTTATCCTAATTGCTCTTGAGAAGGTAGTGGTGAGTTGCCTTCTTGAACTAATTCAGTCTATGTGGTGTGTTAAAAAGAGACTTCTAGGATTTTGACTCGGTAACACTGAAAGACTGTCAATATAGATCAGGATCAAAAACAGAAATTGCTGGAGAAGTTCAGCAGGTCTGACAGCATCTGTGCACGTTAACTCTGTTTCCTCTCCACAGATGCTGCCAGACCTCCTGAGTTTTTGCAGCAATTTCTTATTTTGTTTCTGATTTCCAGCAACAACTGTTCTTTGGAGATTTTTTTTCCATATCAGGATGGTGTGTGGCTCAGAGGAGAACTTGCAATTGTGGTGATGCTATGTCTCTGCAATCATGGATTTTAAGATTTAACTGACACATGAATTATTGAAAGAGAAATTGAAATTTGAAAACTGATCTTGTTTTCTTATTGTATGTATATGTGTGTATATTATAGATACTTAGTCATTGACTGTTCAAGATAAACACCAATGAATTTCTAGATATTAAGAACTTAAACAGATATAGGAATAGTAGAAAAATGATTTTGAGGTATAAGGTCAGCCAATGATCTAATTGACTGGTGGAGCAGTCTCACATGGCTGAAAGGCTTACTCCTGCTCCTATTTCTATGTCTATCCTGACTCTTTACTAGGTCAGTGGAGGTCAGATGAGCTCAGTTGGCTGGATGGTTGGTTTATGCAGCAGTATTACAGAAACAATGTGGGTTCAATTCCCATCAAATGCTGAGGTTACCATGAAGGAGTCTCCCGCTCAACCTCTCCCTTCATCTGACGTATGGTGGCTCTTTGGTTAAATCATCACATATCTAATGAGAGAGCAATCCTATGTCTGATAAGACTGTGGTGACACAACCTGGATAATCCATAACTGATCAAACTGCCCCATTCTGTTGTCTAAGGTAATGTTTCTGAAAGGGTTAGTATTAGCAGTTACATTAGACTCCATCCAATCTGCTAGTGATATATAATCCCAGATGGAAGTCCAGATCCTCTTGGGACCTGATGTGTCATTCTGTGGATCCTGATAATCTTTGTAATTGTCCCTAAATAGCTGGAGAAAGTGAGGTCTGCAGATGCTGGAGATCAAAGTTGAAACTTTATTGCTGGAACAGCACAGCAGGTCAGGCAGCATCCAGGGAACAGGAGATTCGACGTTTCGGGCACAGGCCCTTCTATAGCTGATCTAACTTGCAACTATTTATATCATTCAATAAACTACATCTTGTTGTTCAGACAAATATGACTTCTTGTTAAGTCTCATCAGTGGTTCATCATCTACCATTATTAACCAAACAGGCCTTTATAACTGAGCTGGTAGCACTCTATCACAGTCAGCAATAGGGATCATTGCTGAAGTAACTTAAGGCAATGAGGTGGAAAAAAAAAATCCATTTGACCCAGAATGAATTTTTTTTTACAAGACAACTGAGTTTACAACTTTAATAATCTCACTGTTTTAAGAATACTGAGACAGCAGCTACAAGCAGTTGAGCAGAGAGACAGGCTGCAGTACTTGCAAAAGGGACAGCTGAATAAAAGCAGTACATTTGGGCGGCACGGTGGCACAGTGGTTAGCACCAGAGACCCGGGTTCAATTCCTGCCTCAGGCGACTGACTGTGGAGTTTGCACATTCTCCCCTTGTCTGCGTGGGTTTCCTCCGGGAGCTCTGGTTTCCTCCCACAGTCCAAAAATGTGCAGGTTAGGTGAATGTGACATGCTAAATTGGACATGGCAGGGGTAAATGTAGGGGAATAGGTCTGGGTGGGTTGCGCTTCGGCGGGTCGGTGTGGACTTGTTGGGCTGAAGGGCCTGTTTCCACACTGTAAGTAATCTAATCTAATCATATCAAGCAAAAATCTTCATCTCAGAATTAATTAAGATTCAGGAAAGACAGAGGGAATAAGACTTGTCAAACTTCACATGTAAAGTCCTTAGAAAAGAGGTATCTGTAAGGATTGTCCTGCCTCTGAGTTTGGGTGGGGAAGCAACCAGGTTGGAGCTCCGAGAATAATGATCTCTGTAGGAAATGGATACACTTTAATAGTCCATAGAACCAGGCTGAAAGGATAGATTCTAGTAACAGCACTTATCATTCACAGAGAGTATGAATGCCACATCATGAGGCACACTGACAGTGGCAAAGTCAAAGGCCAATAAATTAATCTATGTTGAGACTGAAGCATCAGGAAAGCTGGCTGTTGTCAAAAGACTGTTTAAAGTTAATAAAGGGGCCATTTAAAAGATTTAGAAGGTAGATAGGAACAAAAGAAAAAATAAGAATTTTAAGACATTGACAAGGTCGAGAAATAAATAATATAAAACGTGGATTTTTTGGTACGAAGATCTATTTAGGCCACAGCCACAGAATGCTATTTGATAATTTGGGACCAAGATGAGTTTTATGTATTAGGTTGTGAAATGTAATGGAGGATCCATTTTACTTAGGAAGAAGTAGAAATTCTCTATCTCGTCTGCAGAAGGCACAAAAGCTCAATTTTAACTGCAGGTGGTTGGAAAGCACCATTTTGAATATAAAGGCAAGGTAAACCGCAAGAAGCAGTATGGTATTGCTATTTCACAGAAGTGAAGCTTTAATATAGTTTGAAACCTTGAGGATACTTTAAAAACAAAAGAATTAAAACAGTATGGTATACTTCAAAATTAAAAGCCAACACATTAGAAAAAGCATCAGGATGCTGAAAGCCTAAAACAGCACCATATTGTAAGAATAACTAATGCCAATAATAAATAATGGCAGAATGAATAATACTGACTCAAAGAATCAGTGCCTGAGGACAGGATTCCATACTTGAAGAAAAGTGTTTGATTAGATTAATTCATAGGTTAGGAGTGCAATTTTAACAGCATCTGCAATTGTCCAATAGGATCTCTCAGCTTGTTTGGATAAGAGCAATAGCTGCAGAGTGGATAAGCTAACTGACCATGACATGTGGTATAGAAAACTATTCACATGGGTGTAGCAAAGGAATTATTAAAATAAAAATTTAGTAGGGATCGTACACTGATGGCGATTGGCTATGCTCTGCAGAAAAAGTGGAGGTCCAGATTCCTGATGAAATGCTTATGCCCAAAATGTTGACTCTCCTGGTCCTTGGACACTGCCTGACCCGCTGTGCTTTTCCAGCACCAAATTTTCAACCTGATCTCCAGCATCTACAGTCCTCACTTTCTCCCAGATGTTTGTGCTGCCACCCCACTGCCAGGGTTCAAGACATCTGCTCAGAGTTGGACAGCAACATATAGTGGGAAGAATAGATACATTTGTCAAGTCCATGTTGACCCAACAACATAGGTAGAACTAGGGAAGAAATTCTATATGTGGAGCTAAGCGCTAACTTAAAAAGTCAGACCTCAAAGCTTTGTACACATTGGCAAAGGGTGCATAAAATTAGAGAATGGTTCAAACACAGGGAAAGGTGGATTCTAGTTCATGGAGCACTGGTACTGGTACTGGGGAAAGTAGGGGCTGTACTATTGGCCTGTCCCAACTTGAATCATGCTGAGCCAACTACATAAATAGGGAAGGAGTGAAGGTTTTAAACTAAACAGTGGGACAAGGTATCAGATGTGTAAAGATGTGGTATTTCAAAGTATAGGGACAAGGTCCGAGAGTAAAATAACAATAACATGAGAAATGAAGTTAGATAATGGCAGAAAAGGGCAGAGATAAAAATCCCAGAAATACACCCACAATCAAGCTAGTTTTATAAATAGAACAAACAAAAACTAGTTTACAAATGTCCTTTAGAAAAGGAAATCTCTTATCCTTCCCTGATCTGGCCTGCATATGACTCCAGACCAAGAGTAATGTAATTGCCTGTTAATTGCCTTCTGGACAATTGGAGATAGATAATAGTCTGGACAATGGCTGGTCTTGGCAGCAATGTCCTCATTCCAAGAATGAATAAAATAGATACAAACCTAAAGATGGTGTATCTGAATGCATGCCTTAGTTATACACTCTTCCACCCTCTTCTGTCAAGAAGAAGATACAGAAGTCTGAAAACACACACCAACAGATTCAAGAACAACTTCTTACTTATGAATCAGACTTATGAATGGATCTCTTATACGTTAGAGTTCATTTCTTTCTGCACCTTCTCATTAGCTGTAATACCATATTCTGCATTCTGTTCTATTATTCTGATGTACTTATGTATGGTTCAAAGTTTGTGAAAAGATTTGTAGCTCGGGTGCTCGTTGTTGTGGTTCTGTTCACCGAGCTGGGAATTTGTGTTGCAGACGTTCCGTCCTGTGAAGCTCCCAAGCACTGAGGATGTCATCTAGACAGGGGACAAAATGTCTGCAACACAAATTCCCAGCTTGGCGAACAGAACCACAACAACTTATTTATGGTATGATTTGCCTGGATAGCACACAATGCAATATTTTTCACTGTATCTCTGTACATGTGAAATAAACCTCAAATCAAACCAGTCATAACAAAGTAAATGAATTGAGCATGCACATTGATTAATAATTGGATAGCCACTTTGGAAATGTGGCATCAGACATTCAAGAAGAATAAGAAACTGGGTAATGGTGGAGAGGTAGCACTTTTCATCAAAGATGGCGTTGGTACAATCATTTAGCATAACATTGCAAGAGATGGGGATATAAAATCAGTTTAGATGGAGTTGAGAAAGAGGAGGAGAAAGAAGTCACTAGTTGGAGTGGTCTACAGCCCCTTAACACTAACCGCAATGTGGGACAAGGAATTCAAGAAGAAATGCTGGGTGCTTGTGATAAAGAGATGGCAATAATAAGAGATGACATTAATTTACATATAAACTGGAAAATCAGATTGGCAGTAGTGGCCTAGATAAGGAATTAATAGATTGCTTTCAAGATAGTTTCTTAGGCAGCACCTTTGGAACTGACCAGATAGCAGGTTATATTAGTCTTGATATTGTGTAATGTGACAGGATTAATTCAAGACTTCAAAGTAAAGATACCCATAAGTAGCAGTGAGCACAATTTGATTGCCTTTTACATTCAATTTGAAAAGAAGAAGATTGGGTCGAAGACAACATTTAAATGTGAAGAAGGGCAGCTATGTGGTCATGAAGGCTGAGATAGCTGAAGTAAACTGGCATACTTCAGTTAATCATTCCTGATGAAGTGCTTTTGCCCAAAACGTTGATTTTCCTGCTCTTCGGATGCTGCCTGACCTGCTGTGTTTTTCCAGCATCACTCTAATCTAGACTCAGGATTAATCAATAGAGAAAAGGTGTGGACATTTAGGGGAATATTTCAGAATACTCAGAATAAGTAAATTCCTGCTGTGAGGAAAAATTCTAAAGGGACGACATCCCCATTTGTGGTTGGCTAAAGAAATTATGGAAAGCATCAAACTTAAGAATTCATATATACAATTGTGCAGAGATGATTTGTACATCAAATGATTGGTCAAAACATATAGACAGAGATTGACTAAAAGGTGAATCAGAACAAAGAAATTAGGAACTACAAATATAAATACAGACAGCAAGAGTTTCAACAGGTACTTCGAAAGGAAAAGGAAAATTGAGTGTTGGTCCTCTACATGTGAGAATGGGAGGTTAATTGTAATGGGAAGAAATGGCAAATGAAATCAACAAATCATTTGGGCCAAAACTTTTGTTTATTTGATTAAGTGTGAGTTGCATTGAAGTCATCAGGAGAATTCTTATTGAGTCGTCTATCAAGATTTTTGCCTATTATCTTAACAAACACATCCCATTAACTACCTTCCCCACCGCATGGCATCCCAGACATCCAATTCTATTCTTGCTATCACTGTTACTGTACCCACTTTTCACCAAGGCTCATGCTATTCCACTGCCACCAATGCTTGCAACATCTTTCCTTACTCACTGTCAATGGGCTAGGGATAGTGTAAGAAGCAAGCACTTCTAGACTTGATCAGGAGAATGTTCTATTTCCACACATGTCTAATTCAAAAAGAAAGAAGGCACTGTTAGACCTGGTCCTTGTGAATGCTGTGGGCCAAGTAGATCAAGTATCAGTAGGGGAGCATTTAAGGGACAATGTATCATAGGGTGACAGTGGTAAAATGTAAAAGCCAACCCAGAGTAAAAATGATTGACAGGGATGGTACTGACTTTAACAGGGCAAGAATGGAACTGGACTGGATAGACTGGAACCAAACGTTGGCAGGAAAATCAGTAGATGAACTACCTTTGAAGAAGAGATGTTTTGGCCAAAGTTAAGATATAATCCCTCAAAAGGGTAGGTAGGACAAACAAACCTAAAACTTCTGGATTAAAAAAGAGATACAGCTTAAGATAAAGAAGAAAAAGCATGATTCTGACGAGTAACAAGTAGTAAATACAAATGAGAACCAAGCTCATTACAGAAGATTTGGGACAAAAGCAAATTAGTATATTAAAGATAAATTGAGATAAAAAGAGTTAAAACTAATATAAGAGGAACTCCTAAGTCTTATATAGACACAAAACAATAAAGGAAGAGTAGAGTCGATTAGAAACTAAAAAAGGAAATTACACATGGAGGAGGCATGACTGAAGTTAAATGATTACTTTACACCTGTCTTTACAAAGGAAGCAGATTCAACCACTGTCATGGTAACAGAGAAAGATTGGATTAGATTCCCTACAGTATGGAAACAGGCCCTTCGGCCCAACAAGTCCACACCGACCCGCCCAGACCCATTCCCCTACCCTATTGTTACCCCTGACTAATAAACCTAAACGGACAACTTAGCATGGCCAATTCACCTGACCTGTACATCTTCGGATTATGGGAGGAAACTGGAGCACCCAGAGGAAACTCACGCAGACATGGGGAGAATGTGCAAACTCCACACAGACGTTGCCTGAGGCAGGAATCGAACTCAGGTCGCTGGCGCTGTGAGGCAGCAGTGTTAACCACTGATCCACCGTACCACACCACTGAGCCACCATGCTGCGCCACTGAGCCACCATGCTGCCCCACTGAGCCACCATGCCGCCCCACTGAGCCACCATGCTGCCCCACTGAGCCACCATGCCGCCCCAGAAAGAAACCCAGTCATGAGAAGAACTCTATTCATTTAGTCTCATTTTCCATGATACGTTTACACAATAAAAAAATATTTATATCAGTCTTAAAAGTTTCAGTTGTCCCAACATCCACAGTTCTAGATTTGTAATACAGTAACAAAGGAGTCATAATTCTCTTCTGAATAGTCAAGTTGTATTTGACAGTAATGTCCAGAGTTTCAAATCAAATCCTTTCAAAATAACACCTTTATTCAAAGAGAGAGGGAGACTGGAAGCCGCAGGCCAGCTATCTTAACATTTACCATAGGAAAGATGTTAGAATCTATTATTAAAGGCATTAGAGCTGAGAACTTAGTTAAGTTCAAGATAATCAGGTGGAGTCAACGTGGTTTTGTGGAAAGGAAAATCATGCGTAACTCATCTACTGGAGTTTTTTTGAAGAAATGGCATGAAATAACATAAAGGAGAACTGGTGTACATACTTAGATTTACAGAAGGCATTTGATAAAGTGCCATGTAAGTGGGTTTTGCAGATTTAGGGGTACACATTGACATAGATAGGAGTTTGGCTAGCTAACTGGACACAGGCAGTAGGTATAAAAAGGTTATTTTCTGGTTGGCAAGATATAATGAGTGCTGTGCCAAAGGGACTGGTGTTTGGAGCCTCAATGTTTTGCAATATATGGAAATGATTTGGATGAATGGGGATTGAAGGTACAGTTGGTAAATTTGCTAAGGACACAAAGATAGGTTCAGAAAGTAAGTTGTGAAAGGACATGAAGTAGCTACAAAGGGATTAAAAATAGGTTAAATGAATTGATAAAGATCTGGCATTTGAAATATAATGTGGGAAAATGTGAAATCTTCCAGTTTGGCAGGAAGAACACATTATCTAAATGATGAAAAATTGCAGAACTTGGAGGTACAGAGAGATCTACGTGTCATAGTACATGGATTAGAGATTAGTATGCAGGTACACCAACTAATTAAGAAGGTTAACAGAATTATTATAAGGGGAACTGAATAAAAGATAGATTATGCTTTAGCTCTTCAGGACATTGGTGAGACTCCATCAGGAAGACTGTGTACAGCATTGATCATTTAAGGAAGGGTAATAAATGCACTGGAAGTACTGCAGAGAAGGTTTATTAAACTAATATTTGGAATGGGCAGATTGTTTTATGAGGAAAGGTTGAACTGGATAGGCTTGTAGCTGCTGGAGTTTAGAAGAATAAGATGTGGTGTATTTGAGACATAAGATTATTTGGAATCTTGAAGGCGAGATTGTGAAAAGATTAATTTCCCTTGGAGGACAGTCTGGAAGTGGGAATCATTGTTTAAAAATAACGGGTGTCCAATTAAAGCAGACATGAGGAGATTTTTTTTCTAAGAGCGTTATGAGTCTTTGGAACTCTTTCCCTTCAAAGGCAGTGGAAGCAAAGTCTTTGAATATTGTAGAGCAGAAAGAGATAGATTATTGTTAAGCACGGGATGAAAAGGTATGTGGATAAGCAAAATTGTGGAGTAATCAGATTAACCATGATCTTATTGAATAGTAGAGCAGGCTAGAGGAGTCAATTGGTCTAATCTGTATGTTTGTAATGAGTGACTTATTTCCATGAAGAATCTAAGTGGTAGGAAAGTCAGAACTCCAAATAAAACAGTGCAGCATGGCACATTGTACATTAGGGCACATCCTGAATCATTCTTCCATTGGACATATTAGGACCATGAGAGGGCAGCAAAACATCAGACATCTCCCCCCCCCCCCCACCCCATCCCACCCTCCAACCCCATGAACCTATACTTATTTCATGATCTCTAGACAAAGTTTTTAAACTTCTGAATGCAAACATTCCTTGTATATAGACTCAGCATTTTTTGGAAGAGTCAATTGATGGTATTGCATCTTCTTTTAGGTACAACACATCATCACCTTGGCAACAAACATGTCTGGCCACAATTCATAAGCGTAATGTGAGTATTTCTGCTCTCTTCTGATGCCATGGCTACCTGGATGATCTCATGAACAGTCACAATGTTGAGAGTGATACACAATGGTACTCCTGCATCTGCTGATCAGTCTGTGTCCACCAGGTAAAATGGTTTCAATGCTGAATTTCCAAATCTGTGTTTGCAAGTTTTCTTTGGCAAATGATGTTAATTGTAGCAAAAACTTCTAGTTGGTTGACTTTGTCCATACAATGGGTTGCATTCACAATGTGGAAAACCTGACCATCCTAGTTGGAGGTTGTTTTGAGTCGAGTCTTGCTGGGAAGTTTTTCTATTGTTTACAATAATGCAGAGTTCTGGGACATTTCTTGCTACTGAACCTGTCTTCTGTTTGGTTCTTCCATTCTGCAGCTTCTGGCTGCCTCTTTGGAGCCTAACTATCCTCATAGATGGGCCCATTATCGGTTTTTTACCAGATGCCTCACCCATGCTTTGGAATGCTGGACAGCTTTGCACTGGATACAATACAGTATCTTGCCACACAACTTGCTTGCTTGCTTTTTGTCTCCTGGCTACAATGTCGATACTGTTTCTTGCACCTAATATTTGCAGCCTCTGTTATCTGGGTACAATAGCTGAACATTTTTGCCATCCATTAGCATTGAATCAATGCTTTAAACTTCCTTCAGATCCAAGAAGACGTTTTGAAATGCTTCAGTAAGTGTTGAGGTAATCGTTGCTCTATTATCCAATTGGACAAGTCAGCCTTTAAAAAGTCACATTCACTACCCTTATTACATCATCTACTGGCACATTGTTCTATTGATTTCCATGAGTTTTACTCCCATGACATGTGAAAACAATTTTAAGCCACCTGCTTCAGTCAACAGCAGCCCTCAGGTAAATCCCTGGAAGAGGGATGAACACTGTTTGGCAAGGGCCAACCATGATGCCAATAGAGTTTGGGGAACGCCCATTCTCTTCTTGACTTGAGAAGAAGTAGTTAACCAAATGTTTACAATCTAATGATTAGAATGAATGAACAACCTGAAGTGGTCTCTCACTGAAAGAAAATAATACTGCAAATTCTGTTTTAAAAATAAAACAGAAGTTCATTTTTAAGTGTATTATCAAAATAGACAAAGATTACATAGAATAAACCAAAATATCCACATGAGAACACAAAATCAAAGATTTGTAAATATGGTTAAAGCATAACCCCATTAATCTCAAAAACCTCATAAGTTGAAAAAGGGAAACAACAGCTTTTGTATTGTACCCAAAAAAGTACTTCTTATATAGTATCCAAAAATACCATTAGTCCACATTCACACAAGAGTCACTCTTTGTAACACCTTGGTAGATTGAAGTCACTGGTAGAGTCACATCCTGGAGTTATTCAAGCACCTAAGCTTAAATGTATTTAGCTTTAAATAACTTCTTCATAGCTTTATTTCAATAGTTCTTGCCTGAAACAATCTTTAACATTTTACTCTTAGGTAATCTGGTTATGTTATAGCCTTCTCCTTGCAGGACCACTGGTCTGTACAGCTTTCTTCAACTAAGAGCTTTACAGTTTAAGGTCAGCCTTAAATTCAAAGTAAAGTGAAAAAATCTACCTCTTTACACTATTGATGTTTCCCTTAAACTTAAAGAAACATTTCCTGACCTTCTGAACTGGAACTTGTTTTTCTTATTCAGTTGTAAAACCCGAACCAATATTTACGAAAAAAGCATTCATTCTAAAGCTAGGACTCAAAAACAGTTTTAAAAGAAATCACCAGGGTTACAGACATACTTACAAGTTGATTATTAAATTCAGAACACAAAAAAAGTACCTCACTAATCTAGAATCTAGTAACCCAAACTTGTAATAAATGATATTAAACGTATATATAAAACAACAATTTACATTCACAGTATATAATTTAGTTAATTGAGAAGGCAATAAGTTGGCAGGTAGAGTATAATGTCAGAAATGAGAGATTGTGAACTTTGGCAGGAAAAATAGAAAAGCAAATACTATTCAAAAAGTGAGAGATTGTAGAATGCTATAGTACAGAGAGAGTTGGGTGTCCTAGTACATGAATCACAAAAGTTAGCATGAAAGTACAGCAAATAGTTAGGAAGACAAATTAAAAGTTATTCTTTATAGCATGGGGCATGGAGTATAGAATCTATAAAGTTCTACTATGACTGTACTATAGTAAGTCATGTCTGTACTGTAATCATGAGACCACATTTGGAACACTGCATGTTTTTAGCTATGTTATAGGTTTCAGTCACCTTTACTTAAGGAAGGTTTGGTTGATTTATTGTTGTCACATGTGCCAAGATACAGTGAAAAATGTTGTTTTGCATGCTTTACAGACAGCCCATACCATATAAAGTGCATCAGGGTAATTCAACAGAGTACAGAATACAATATTACAGCCACAGAGAAGTACAGAAAGAGAGATCAGTATTAACATTTGAGAGGTCTGTTAAAAAGTCTGATAACAGTGGGGAAGAAGCTGTTATTGAATCTGTTGACATTTGTTTTCAAACTTTCATATCTGCCTGATAGAAGAGTGAGGAAGAGAGTATAATCAAGGTGGGAGGGATCTTTGATTATGCTGGTTGCTTTCCTGAGGCAACGAGAAGTATAGGTGGAGTCAATGGATGGAAGACTGATGGTTTGGGTGGTGTAGTCTTCTGATCTTAGGAGGAGCAGTTACCAACCCACACTGTAATGTATCCAGATAGCATGTTTTCTATGGTACATTGTATCGATGTGGGATTGTTAGTGATC
Organism: Chiloscyllium plagiosum; assembly: GCF_037043375.1. NCBI lineage: Eukaryota > Metazoa > Chordata > Chondrichthyes > Orectolobiformes > Hemiscylliidae > Chiloscyllium > Chiloscyllium plagiosum. The sequence goes on from NW_028270141.1 coordinate 135,561,560, forward strand.
ATCATTTCCAGGAACTTGACACTCTCGACCACCTTTATGTCACCACCATTGAAGCAGACAGGGGCGTGCCCCCCACTCTGCTTCCTGAAGTCAATGACTAGCTCCTCCATTTTGTCAACATTGATGAAGAGATTGGTGTCTTTACACCATGCTGCTAAGCACTTAATCATTTTTCTGTATTCTGTTGCATCGTTGTTTGAGATCCAATCCACTATGATGTCTTCAGCAAACTCACAAATATAGTTAGGGCAGAATTTGGCCACACAGTCATAGGTGCATAAGGAGTACAGTAAGTGTGTAGCCTTGCAGGCCACCGGTGTTGAGGATTACAACAGAAAAGGTGTTGTCACCTATTACTGATTGTGGGGTCTATGTGTCAGGAAGTTGAGGATCCAGCCACAGAGGGAGGAGCCGAGATCTAGGCCTTAGAATTTAGGAATGAGTTTATTTGGAATTATGATGTTGAAGGCTGGAATGTAGTCAATAAGTAGGAGCCTGATGTAGGTATCCATGTTATACAGATGTTCCAAGATTGACAGGGATATGCCATTCTCTGTGGATCTGTTGCACCAATAGGTGAATTGTAAACGATCAAGGTAGTTTGGTAGGCTGGAGTTGATGTGAGCTATGTCTAATCTCTTCAAGCCTATAATGATTATGGAGGTCAGATCCACTGGGAAGTAATCATTGAGGCATGCTGCATGATTTTCCTTTGACACTCGGAAAATGCTGCTCTTTCTGAAGCAGGTGGGGACTTCAGATCAGAGTAAGGAGAGGAGATGTCTGCAAAAACCTTCACCAGCTGGTCCGCACAGGATCTAAGTGCTTGGCCAGGGATTCCATCTGGGCCAATTGCATTCTTGGGTTTGCTTTGGAAGAGATTCAGAGAAGGTAAACCAGTCTGATTCCTAGAATGAAGGAATTGCCTGATGAAACAAAAAAACATTTAGCCTATACTCAAAGAGTCATAGAATCATAGAGATGAACAGCATGGAAACCCTTCGGCCCAATCCATCCATGCCAACCAGATATCCCAACCCAATCTAGTCTCACCTGCCAGCACACAGGCCATATCCCTCCAAACCCTTCCCATTCATATACCCATCCAAATGCCTCTTAAATGTTGCAATTGTACTAGCCTCCACCACTTCCTCTGGCAGCTCATTCCATACACATACCACCCTCTGTGTGAAAAGGTTGCCCCATAGGTCTCTTTTATATCTTTCCCCTCTCACCCTAAACCTATGCCCTCCAATTCTGGACTCTCTCACCCCAGGGAAAAGACTTTGCCTATTTACCCTATCCATGCCCATTATAATTTATAGAACACCCCTCAGCCTCCGATGCTCGAGGGAAAACAGCCCCAGCCTGTTCAGTCTCTCCCTTTAGCTCAAATCCTCCAACCCTGACAACATCCTTGTAAATCTCTTCTGAAGCCTTTCACGTTTCACAACATATTTCCGATAGGAAGGAGACAAGAACTGCACGCAATATTCCAACAGTGGCCTAACCAATGCCCTGTACAGCCGCAACATGACTTCCCAACTCCTATACTCAATACTCTGACCAATAAAGGAAAGCATACCAAACGCCTTCTTAAATATCCTATCTATCTGCGACTCCACTTTCAAGGAGTTATGAACCTGCACTCCAAGGTCTCTTTGTTCAGCAACACTCCCTAGGACCTTACCATTAAGTGTATAAGTCCTGCTAAGATTTGCTTTCCCAAAATGCAGCACCTCGCATTTATCTGAATTAAACTCCATCTGCCACTTCTCAGTCCATTGGCCCATCTGGTCAAGATCCTGTTGTAATCTGAGGTAACCCTCTTCGCTGTCAACTACACCTCCAATTTTGGTGTCATCTGCAAACTTACTAATTATACCTCTTATACTCGCATCCAAATCATTTATGTGAATGACAAAAAGTAGAGGGCCCAGCACCGATTCTTGTGGCACTCCACTGGTCACAGGCCTCTAGTCTGAAAAACAACCCTCCACCACCACCCTCTGTCTTCTACCTTTGAGCCAGTTCTGTATCCAAATGGCTAGTTCTCCCTGTATTCCATGAGATCTAACCTTGCTAATCAGTCTCCCATGGGGAACCTTGTTGAGCCCCTTCCTGAGGTCCATATAGATCACATCTACCACTCTGCCCTCATTAATCCTCATTGTTACTTCCTCAAAAAACTCAATCATGTTTGTGAGACATGATTTCCCATGCACAAAGCCATGTTGACTATCCCTAATCAGTCCTTGCCTTTCCAAATACACACAAATCCAGTCCCTCAGGATTCCCTCCAACAACTTGCCCACCACTGACTTCAGGCTCACTGGTCTATAATTCCCTGGCTTGTCCTTACCACCCTTCTTAAATAGTGGCACCACGTTAGCCAACCTCCAGTCTTCCAGCACCTCACCTGTGACTATCGATGATACAAATATCTCAGCAAGAGGCCCAGCAATCACTTCTCTAGCTTCCCACAGAGTTCTAGGGCACACCTGATCAGGTCCTGGGGATTTATCCACCTTTACTTGTTTCAAGACATCCAGCACTTCCTCCTCTGTAATATGAACATTTTGCAAGATGTCACCATCTTTTTCCCTACATTCTATATCTTCCATATCCTTTTCCACAGTAAATACTGATGCAAAATACTCGTATAGTATCTCCCCCATTTTCTGCAGCTCCACGTAAGTGCCGCCTTGCTGATTTTGAGGGGCCCTATTCTCTCCCTAGTTACCCTTTGTCCTTAATGTATTTGTAAAAACCCTTTGGATTCTCCTTAATTCGATTTGCCAAAGCTATCATGTCCCCTTTTTGCCCTCCTGATTTCCCTCTTAAGTACACTCCTACTTCCTTTATACTCTTCTAAGGATTCACTCAATCTATCCTGTCTATACCTTACATATGCTTCCTTTTTTTCTTAACCAAACCCTCAATTTCTTTAGTCATCCAGAATTCCCTCTACCTACCAGTCTTTCCTTTCATCCTGACAGGAATATACTTTCTCTGGATTCTCGTTATCAAACTCTGTGGAGTTTAGAATCTTTCTGGAACTCTAAGATTCTGAAGGAGTTTGACAGGATAATTACTGACTGTATGTTTCCACTTGTCTATATCCTGGATATAGATGCTTCAGACAGGACTGGGAGAGAAGTAAAATGGGGAAGGATTTGCATTGCTGGTCAGGGATGATATCTCGGCTGTGCTAAGGGAGGACACTATGGAGAGCTTGAGTAGTGAGGCGTTATGGGTGGAGCTGAGAAATAAGAAGGGTGCAGTTACATTGTTGGGGCTATATTACAGGCTTCCCAACAGTGAGCGTGAGGTAGAAGAGCAAATAGGGAATCAGATTATGGAAAGGTGTAGAGGCAACAGAGTGGTGGTGATGGGAAATTTTAACGTCAGAGGTCTGGATGAGGTAGAATTTGTAAGAAGTGCCCAGAAGGGTTTTCCAGAGCAGTATGTCAATAGTCCAATGAGGGAAGGGGCCACACTGGACCTGGTGTTGGAGAATGAGCCAGGCCAAGTGGTAGAGGTTGCAGTGGGGGGTTTCTTTGGGAACAGTGACCACAATTCTGTAAGTTTTAGAATACTCGTAGACAAAGATGAGAGTGGTCCTAAGAGTACTAAACTGGGCCAAGGCCAATTATGTCAAAATTAGACAGGAACTGGGAAATGTGGATTGGACACAGCTATTTGAAGGGAAGTCTACATTTGATATGTCGGAGGCTTTCAAAGATAGGTTAAAGATAGTGCAGGATAGGCATGTCCCGTTGAAAGCAAAGGATAGGAAAGGCAAGATTTGTGAACCATGGTTGACAGGATTAATCGTACAACTAGCCAAGAGGAAAAGGGAAGCATACATAAGGTCCAGCCAGCTAAGAACATAACGGGCCCTGGAGGAATATCGGGAGAGTAAGACCAGTCTTAAACGAGGAATCAAGCGGGCTAAAAGAGGTCATGAAATAGCTTTAGCAAGCAGAATTAAGGAGAATCCCATAGCCTTTTATTCATTCTTAAGAAGCAAGCGGGTAACTAGAGAAAGGATTGGTCCACTGAAGGATAAGGAAGGAAGTTGTGTTTAACCTGTCAAAATGGATGAGATTCTCAATAATAACTTTGCAACAGTATTCACTGAGGAGAGGGACATGGTGAATGTTGAGATTAGAGATAGAAGTTTGATTACTCTGGATCACGTTGACATAAGTAGGGAAGATGTGTTGGGTAGGCTATAGGTTATTAAGGTGGACAAATCCCCAGGACCAGATGGAATTATCCCAGGTTGCTGAGGAACATGAGAGAGGAAATAGCTGGGGAACTGACAGATATCATTGTAGCATCCTTAAACATAGGTGAGGTGCCGGAGGACTGGAGGGTTGCTCATGTTGTCCTTCTGTACAGGAAGGGTAGAAAGGATATTCCGGGTAACTACAGACCAGTGAACCTGATGTCAGTGGTGGGAAAGTTGCTGGAGAAGGTACTGAGGATAAAATCTACTTAAATTTGGAAAAGAATGGGCTGATCAGTGTTAGGCAATATGGTTTTATGTGGGGGAGAACATGCATTACCAATTTAAAGAGTTCTTTGAGAAAGTGATCAAGTTGATAGATGAAGGATGGGCTGTTGATATCATATACATGGACTTTAGTAATGCATTTGATAAGGTTCCCCATGGTAAACTAGCGGAGAAAGTGAAGTCACATGGTGTGTAAGGTGTTCTAGCTAGGTGGATAAAGAACTGGTTGAGCAACAGGAGACAGAGAGTAGTAGTTGAAGGAAGTTTCTCCAAATGGAGAAAGGTGACCAGTGGTGTTCCACAGGGATCAGTGCTGGGGCCACTGTTGTTTGTAATGTACATAAATGATCTGGAAGAGAGCACTGTTGGTATGATCAGCAAGTTTGCAGATGACACGAAGTAGCAGAAAGCATAGGGGACGTCAAAGAATACAGGAGAATATAAATAGACTGGAGAGTTGGGATGAGAAGTGTCAGATGGAGTTCAATCCAGGCAAATGTGAGGTGATGCATTTTGGGAAGTCTAATTCTAGAGCAAATTATATAGTAAATGGAAGAGCCTTGGGAAAAGTTGATGAGCAGAGAGGTCTGGGAATGCAGGTCCATTGTACTCTAAAGGTTTCTGCACAGGTGGATAGAGTGGTCAAGAAGTCGTATGGTATGCTTGCCTTCATTGGACAGGGTATTGACTATAAGAGCTGGCAGGTCATGTTAAAATTGTACAAGGCATTGGTTTGGCCACATTCAGAATGTGTACAGTTCTGGTCGCCACATTACCAAAAGGATGTGGACACTTTGGAGAGGGTGCAGAGAAGGTTTACAAGGATGTTGCCTGGTACGGAAGGTGCTAGTTATGAAGGGAGGTTAAGTACATTAGGATTGTTTTCATTAGAAAAAAATGAGGTTAAGGGGAGACCTGATTCAGGTCTACAAATCATGAAGGGTATAGACTGGGTGGATAGAGATAAGTTTTTTCCCACGCTGAAGGATTCAATAACCAGAGGTCACTCTTTCAAGATGAGAGGTAAAAAGTTTAAGGGGGATACACACAGCAAATAACTTCCACAGAAGGTGGTAGGTGCCTGGAACGTGTTGCCAGCAGAGGTAGTAGAGGCAGGCACGGTAGATTCGTTTAAGATGCGTCTTGACAGATGCATGAGTAGGTGGGGAACAGAGGGATACAGATGCTTAGAAATTGTGTGACAGGTTTAGACAGTGGATTTGGATCGGCTCAGGTTTGGAGAGACGAAGGGCCTGTTCCTGGGCTGTAAATTTTCTTTGTTCTTTGTGGGGGAACCAAAAATTAGGGGCCACAGTTTAAAGATAAATGTCTCCCATTTAAGACAGAGATGAGGAGGAAAACCTTTCTCACAAGGTCATCAGTCTTTGAATTCTCATTCACAGAGAGTGGTGGAGATTATCTCATTGGTTATATTCAGCATTGAGTTAGAAAGATTTTCGGCTGACAAGGGAATTAAGAATTATGGGTATTGACAAGACAGTGCTGCTCAGGCCATAATTAAATCAACCATGATGCTGTTAAGTGGTGGAGAATGTTCAATAGGCTAAACAGCTTATTTTCTTTTAAACATTTGGGCTTGCTGGCTAGCCAACATGATTGTCCATCCCTAATTCCCCTTGAGAAGATGGTGGTGAGCTGCTTTCTTGAATTGATGCAGTCCATTTAGTGTAGGATTCCCACAACGTGGTTAAGAAAGGAGTTCAGGATTTTGACCAAGACAATATAGGAATAGCGATCATGCTGTCAAATCTGGATGGTAAGAGGCTTGAAGGGGAACTTGCCATGATGGAGTTCCCATGTATTTGCTGTCCTGTTCTTCTAGTATACTAGTCATGGGTTTAGAAAGTATTGGCCAAGGACTCTTGGTGAATTTCTACAGTGTATCTTGTAGATTGTACACACTGCTGATACTCTGTGGAGGGAGTGAATGTTTTGTCACCTTACAATTAATGTACCTAGCTGAGTGGTTCTTCAAGGTCTTTGACACTTTCTACCAAAGCCCAAAGTCTCAAGAAAGATTTGCTTTCTCTTTTTAAAACATGCAATACGGTAATTTGTTGAAATGTCTCTCCTTAATCATTCTTCAGTGATTAAGACAGGTGTACTTGGGAATTGACTGTAAGTGTAGGGACCTAATGTTCGCTACCTAACATTAATAAATCACATTAGATGTAACAATTCACAATAAAAAGTAAACTATATCAGGAAAAGCAAGCTTTGTATCAGATGACAGGAAAGCAATGTTGAGGAAGGATAGTCAATTTGGCTCAGACATATGAGGCAGGAGTAGGGTGTGTGGGGGGGTTGGGGTGGGAGGGGTTTGCAGTTGTGCTCATTTGTTGCAAGTGAATCAATCCCCATCAAATTATTTCTGATTGACAAGTAAGATCAACACTGGAGCAGGCTGGTGGCTGGAAGCTATGTCCTCTCCTATATTGTTATGTATTGAGTCGCCTAGTCTCTTCTGTCCCATCCCCTGCATTTCAAGAATGAAGTGGGCCTATCAGAAATTGAGGACCCAATCACGAGAAACTTTCCAGTCAATATGTTATTGATTTAAACTGTTTTCAAAACAAATTCAACCAATTCAACTGCATGTAAACTTGAAATTAAAGAGAATGTAAAAAAGTCTCATCTATTTCGTGGGCAGCTCTGACCACTCAATGGGAGAAATTAAAAGATTGTACCAGATAAATTAATTTTTGTTACATAATTTGTTCATTTTCACTATCATTGTACTATAGTCACTTGGAGCACAGGAGGCGGCCATTGAGCCCTACATGTTTCTGCGGGGGACACCCGCACCAACCAATCCATCCGCCCCGTGGCTGAACACTTTAACTCTCCCTCCCACTCCGCCAAGGACATGCAGGTTCTTGGCCTCCTCCATCCCCAGACCATGGCAACACGACACCTGGAGGAAGAGCGCCTCATCTTCCGCCTAGGAACCCTCCCACCACACGGGATGAATGTAGATTTCTCCAGCTTCCTCTTTTCCCCTCCCCCCACCTTATCTCAGTCCCAACCCTCGGACTCAGCATCGCCTTCTTGACCTGCAACCTTCTTCCTGACCTCTCCACCCCCACCCCCACCCCCACTCCGGCCTATCACCCTCACCTTAACCTCCTTCCACCTATCGTATTCCCAACACCCCTCCCCCAAGTCTGTCCTCCCTACCTTTTATCTTAAACTGCTTGGCACACCTTCTTCATTCCTGAAGAAGGGCTTATGCCCGAAACGTCGATTCTCCTGCTCCTTGGATGCTGCCTGACCTGCTGCACTTTTCCAGCAACACATTTTACAGCTCACACAAAACCATGCTGATTATCCTTAATAAGTCCTTGCCTCTCCAAATGCATGTAAATCCTATTGTGAAGATACTATAGCTTTAAGAGGTGTATTTTGTCCTGATTTTGAAGAGAGATTTTAAGACAGAGCTGACAAGCTGTCTATTTGGATCTAATAAAGTAAACAGCTTGTGAGGCCCAGGGTTTTTGGAACAATAGAAGGAGCCTGACTGGGTGGGGTGAGCTCCCATAGAATTAGGATTTTTGAGATTAGATTTCCTCTCATATGGAAACAGGCCCTTTGGCCCAACAAGTCCACATCAACCCTCCAATGAGTAACCCATCCAGACTCGTATATTTACCCCTGACCAATGCACCTACCACTATGGACAATTTAACATGGCCAACTCACCTGGTCAGCACATCTTTGGATTGTGGGAGGAAACCCATGCACCCGGAGGAAACCCATGCAGACACGGGAGAATGTGCAAACACCACAGTCACCCAAGGCAGGAATCGAACCTAGGCTGCTGGTGCTGTGAAGCAACTGTGTTAACCACGGTGCTGCCACGGTGTTTTTAGCTTTAGTTTTTCAATAGCAGTTGCTGGGTCTTGAAACTGGGTGGAACCTGCTGCACATCTCTCCCTATTACTCTCTGTCTGAGTCTTCTCTTGATGTGTTTCCTTCTGGATTGCAGAATTATCTGTTTTCTGAATTTATCTTTTGTGTTTATGGAATGTTACTACAGTGGAACAGTTAATTTGTGGTCATAAAATAGTCTATTATTCTGATAAGTTTTCAATAGAGTTAAGTTATTCAAATTTTTTTCTTTCTTTTGTTGTATTTTAACTATAGTGTATGAATAAAGTATGTTTTGCTCCAATCTGGTTTCCTGACCAATTCAATTGCATCCAGAACGCAACATCTGGCACTTGGCCTTTAAAATGAGAAAAAATTAAGGTCTGGGATATCTTCTTAATACATTTTAAAGGGATTTGGTCTGGTTCATAACACTATCTTTTAGAATCACCTCCAACAACTTACCCATCACCAATGTCAGACTCACAGGTCTGTAGTTCCCAGGTTTCTCTCCTGCTCAGAACAACAGATTTGTCATTATAAATCTCCATTAAGTCATCTACATTCTCACCAATATAGCTAATTTATTGTAATATATTGGCTTGATGTAGTAGATCCAGATTAGTGTTTGAACTGGACGTTGTGTTTCAGATATTATCTTGTACTTTCTTTTACCTAACTATTTGTAGAAAGATAGAAACTATAGTCTTTTGAGCCTGCTCCTACACTCAATTGTATCATGATCCAAAATAAAAATTGAAAGAACTGCGGATGCTGGAAGTCGGAGACAAAAACAGAAATTGCTGGAAAAGCTCAGAAGGTCTGGCAGCAGTGAAGAGAAATCAGAGTTAACGTTTTGGGTCCAGTGATCCTTCCTCAGAATGGCCAGGCCTCCTGAGTCTTTTCCAGCAATTTCAGTGTTTGTCCATGACTGATCCTCTTTCTCATTTCCGTAATCCCACTTTCTCCTAATCCTCTTGATGCCTTTTATATCTAAAAACAAGTTATCTATCTTTTTCATGTCTATATTCACTGACTTGAACTCCATGGTCTTCTGTGATAGAGAATTCCATAGGTTCAGTACCATCTGAGTGAACTTTTTTGTCATCCCAATCCGAAATGGTCTACCCTGTATCCTGAGACTGTGTCTCCTGGTTCTAGACTTCGCCACCAGGAAAATATCCTTCCTGCATCTAGTCTATCCTGCCTTGTTAAAATTTCATATGTTTCTATCAAATCCCCCCGATCCTTCTAAACTCTAGCGAATACAGGCCCAGTTGAACCGATCTCTCCTCATAGGGCAGTCTGCAATCTTCAGTATCTGGATCAGTGGTGCTGGAAGAGCACAGCAATTCAGGCAGCATCCAATGAGCAGCAAAATCGATGTTTCGGGCAAAAGCCCTTCATCGGGAATAAAGGCAGAGAGCCTGAAGCGTGGAAAGATAAGCTAGAGGAGGGTGGGGGTGGGGAGAAAGTAGCATAGAGTACAATAGGTGAGTGGGGGAGGAGATGAAGGTGATAGGTCAGGGAGGAGAGGGTGGAGTGGATAGGTGGAAAAGGAGCTAGGCAGGTCGGACAAGTCCGGACAAGTCAAGGGGACAGTGCGGAGCTGGAAATCTTCAGTATCTGCAGTGAATCTCCACAGCACTCCCTCATAATATTATCTACTTCTGCCCGACTTTTGATATGAAAGCTACATATTATACATGTTCATGTGGCTGAACTCAAAATAATTTGAAGCAGTGAAAGAGCAATTTCAGGAGAAACTAGCTAGAGAAAGTCACCAAAGTTGCATTTTATGCTAAAATAACAATGTGCCTTTTCCCTCTTCTTCTGAAGCCAGGCCAAACCTTCTTGCTGTGCCCATTTAATTTGTCATGATTGAACTGGATGTATTCTTGTTTCTCATTCTGAAGACTTAATGTTATTATAAATGTTCATATGCATTCAAATCTTTACACCTGGGATTTGAGTTCATAGTCTCGGCTGTTATTCCAGTGCAGTACTTTGAGGATGGGATGGGAGGATGGGGACAGAGGAGATCTGCAGTGTGCAGGTACCATTTTTTGGATGAAACAATAAAACATGTACCCCTTTACTCTTTCAGCCTACCAAATGTGATCCCTGGTACTATTTCAAAGAGAAGAGGAATTCTCCTCAGTAACTTGGCCAATACTTATCATTCAACCAACATCATTAAAAAACAGATTATCTTGTATCTAGTTACAAATTGGCTGACACATTTCCCTATTTTATTGTCATGCATTGACATATATCTTTCTTTCTACGAGATCAAAATTGACTGTAAGTGAATGGATACAAGTTTGCTCTCGCTGCCACAGATTATGTCAGCATTATTCTCCAAGCCACACATTTGCCAGTCTTGTTAATGAGCCAGTTCTTGATAGACATAAGAAAGCAATACAAATCATTACTGCTTCTTTTACCCTACCTCCAGGGAAACCTTCACCTCCACTCAAAAGCGCTCAAATGTCATCAAATGGCATATTTTGTTTTAAGTGGGGAACCTTCTAATAGATTAACCAGTCAATGATCTATGGCAGGATTGACTCGTTAGTGGCTCAGGATAATTATTTCCTGAAACTGATATATCATTGTTAAATGGAAGTGTTCTTTGTTATTATTGCAGAACTACAGATCCATGTCTTGCTCAGTGACAAAAATAAATCTTGTGATTTTCTGGTCAAGCCAACAATAACTCTGTTCCTTGCCATTCTGAATTTCAAAGCATTGAATGATGCAGCACAGAAGGAGCCCTTTCAGCCCAAGATGCATCTGTTATCTCTTTGATAGATCTAGCTAATTAATTCCACTCTCTTGCTCTTTCCCAACAGTACTGTAGTAAAAGAAACCTTTCTTTTTGAATGTTATTTTCACTACATTTTTAGAATCTCTTTATCTGCACTGATGTGACTGAGATTTTCTCTTGTTGCCTTAACATCTTTCCAGAGATGATGGCTTCTACCCTGCATAGTTAAGATTGAGAAAAAAAAAACCTTCTGAAACATTTCTCTTTCATGGGTAAATCAAACATAAACTTACTTATTAACCAACCAACAAACCTTTTCTTCTGTGGTGTAAATTAGCCAGTCTTGCATTTGTCCTGATGATTGCAAGATGAAATGATTCAGTGACATCTTTCTTAGCACAACAGCTCCAAGGCTAAAACTCTCAAAAATTGATGTATCATTGTATTTCTTACAACAGTAGCTTCGGTTAAGGGGAGGGTGATGGCCTAGTTCCTTTATAATTATACTATTAATCAAGAGACCCAGGTAACTTCCAGAAGACCTGGGTTTGAGTCCCACCATGGCACATGGTGGAATTTGAATTCAGTAAAAATCTGGAATTAAGAGACTAATGACCATGGAAACCATGTCACTTGGCAGAGAAACAATCCATCTAATTCACTCATGCCCTTTAGGGAAGCAAACTGCCATCCTTACTTGGTCTGGCTTACATGTGACTTGAGACCCATAGCAATGTGGTTGAGTTTGCCTCTGGGCAATTAGGGGTGGGCAAAAAATAATGGCTCCCATATTAATTTTTTTTATTAAAATTGCCTGTGAGGAAGCACTGAAGCTCTCTGTGACAGTATTTCTACTGAGCATAGTACTGAGATATAATTTATGGTTACTTGACTATTCTAATTCACTCCTGGAGAGCTTCCCATTTTCTGTTGTTCATGAACTGGGGTCATGCAAATCTCTCCTGCCCTGTCTTAACTTAAACTAAACCAAACTGATTTGTTTGTTGACATCCACAAGGCTCCAGTTAGGCAATGTCTCTCCTCTGATGCTGCCTGACCTGCTGTGCTTTTTCTAGCTCAACTCTTTATCCACTCTGACTTGCCAACATCTGTAGTTCTTGCTATCTGCTAGGTGTCTTGATTTTAACATTTTCATTAGTTACAAACTCTATTTTCACTCTATTTCTGTAATTTCATTCATTTCTACAACTCTCTGACAACTATTCATTTCTACAATTTTAGCCTCTTTAACATCCTGGTTTTAATCACTCCCCCATTGATGGCCATGGTTCCTGTTGCTGACGCCCTAGACCCTACGAGAAGGTTCTTTCAGGGGCCTGCATCATTTTGGATATTGGAAAGTTTGTGTCAGATGAAAAGTTTGGTGAGGCATATTTTGACTCTGAGATCTCTATCTGTTAAGTTTTTCACAAGTGCATACAGAGATTCTCACTAGTCAGCAGCATAGAGTCATAGAGATGTACAGAACCAGACCCTTCGGTCCAGCCCGTCCATGCCGACCAGATATCCGAACCCAATCTAGTCCCACCTGCCAGCATCCGGCCCATATCCCTACAAACCCTTCCTATTCATATACCCATCCAAATGCCTCTTAAATGTTGCAATTGTACCAGCCACCACCACATCCTCTGGCAGCTAATTCCATACCCGTACCACCCTCTGCGTAAAAAAAGTTGCTCCTTAGGTCTCTTTTATATCTTTCCCCTCTCACCCTAAATCTATGCCCTCTAGTTCTGGACTCCCCGACCCCAGGGAAAAGACTTTGTCTATTTATCCTATCCATGCACCTCATAATTTTGTAAACCTCTATAAGGCCATTCCTCAGCCTCCCACGCTCCAGGGAAAACAGCCCAGCCTGTTCAGCCTCTCCCTATAGCTCAAATCCTCCAACCCTGGCAACATCCTTGTAAATCTCTTCTGAACCCTTTCAAGTTTCACAACATATTTCCGATAGGAAGGAGACCAGAATTGCACGCAATATTCCAACAGTGGCCTAACCAATGTCCTTTACAGCCTCTTCACTATCCTATCTACCTGCAACTCTACTTTCAAGGAGCTACGAACCTGCACTCCAAGGTCTCTTTGTTCAGCAACACTCCTGTACAGCTGCAACATGACCTCCCAACTCCTGTACTCAATACTCTGACCAATAAAGGAAAGCATACCAAATGCCTTCTTCACTATCCTATCTACCTGCAACTCCACTTTCAAGGAGCTATGAACCTGCACTCCAAGGTCTCTTTGTTCAGCAACACTCCCTAGGACCTTACCATTAAGTGTATAAGTCCTGCTAAGATTTGCTTTCCCAAAATGCAGCACCTCGCATTTATCTGAATTAAACTCCATCTGCCACTTCTCAGTCCATTGGCCCATCTGGTCAAGATCCTGTTGTAATCTGAGGTAACCCTCTTCGCTGCCCACTACACCTCCAATTTTGGTGTCATCTGCAAACTTACTAACTGTACCTCTTATGCTCGCATCCAAATCGTTTATGTACATGACAAAAAGTAGAGGGCCCAGCACCGATCCTTGTGGCACTCCACTAGTCACAGGCCTCCAGTCTGAAAAACAACCCTCCACCACCACCCTCTGTCTTCTACATTTGAGCCACAAGTTGCCATTTGACAAAAAATAAAGCTTGATTAGCTCCTTGTTGATGACCAAACTCACATCATTAATATTCTAATTCCAAACTTACCAAACACCCCATGAAAAGCTAGTCATCGGGAAAATCCGACCTGCAAACTGAGCTGGTACCTGGGCAGATTCAGCTCACTGCTTATTCCAAACAATTTCCATGTTGCCCACAGCATGATTCGCAGACACCAGTCATAAGTACCCTCCCTCCTTGGCACCTCACATTCAGTAATACTTGCTGCTATCTTGACACCTGGGATCAAAGTTCCTTGCCCTACTGTCATTATATCTTCAGTTTTGAGGACAAATGGTTGGACTGACAGAATCGGGGGGGAGGGGGGGCGGGGGGGGGGTCTGTGCAAGTATCCAACAGCCACTGAGAGGATGGTGTCTCTCTCTGACAATCCAATATTGTCATGGAAGTTGTCAGATAATTGCATGATTTGCTGGACTGCAGTAGCTTTTGGGTAATGAGAGCATGTGTGTCCCATATGCTTGTTGCTGCTCCTATTCCATCCTATGCATTTGGAAAAAATCCCTCATCATTGAGACCAAAGGGGCCTTTTCCTGATGAGGAGGTGGCCTGGTCTCCAATATTCTCTGAATATAGTTAAATAAAATTGGGGAGATATAGGCACAGATTTGCATGTGGAAGTATGATGTTGTGGAAATAATGGAGACCTGACTCAAGGAAGGACAAGAATGAGTGTTAAATGTTCCTGCACAGAAGTTATATTGAAAAGAGAGAAATAGAAGGAAGAAAGGGAAGTGGCATAGCAGTATTGGTTAAGGAGAGCGTCATGGTGCTGGAGAAAAATGATGTCTTAGCAGGTCCAAGGACAGAATCAATTTGATTAGAGAGGAAAAGGCTACAAATACATTACTCAATGTAATCTATAAGCCACCAAATAATGGAAAGGCCATAAAGGAACAAATCTGCAGAGAATTTACAGAGAAATGCCAACATTATAAAGTAATTATTATGGGAGACTTCAATTACCCAAACATAGATTGACATACTTACAGTGTAGGAGAAAATGTGGAGGAAGTGTTCCTGGATTACATGCAGGAGAGGTTCCTACAACAAGAAAGGTTCCATGGTTGAACTTGGTTCTTGGAAAAGCGATGTGTCACGTGGATTAAGTGTCAGTGAGGGAACAATTAGAGGCAGTGATCATTGTATCATAAGATTCAGGATAATGGTGGAAAATGACAAGCAATAATCCAAAGTGAGGAAAATCAATTGCTGGAAGGCAGACTTCAAGAACAGAATTGGGCATGATTGACTGGAATAAGAGGTTTGCAGGAGAAACAGTAACTTAGCAATGGACAACTTTCAAAGAGCAGATAGTCTATACCCAGACAAGATATACTCCCTCAAATGGGAAAGGCAGAACATATCCAGAGCTTGCTGAATGACAAAGGAGAAGGAGATTACGATCAAGAAGAAGAAGATCAAGAAAGTAAGGTTCAATGAGGGTAACACTGCTGATGTGGTGTTTTTGGATCTCCAGAAATTGTTTGATTTAGTGCCATGGAATAAACTTGTGAGAAAAGGTGTAGATCATGGAATAAAAGGGGCAATAGCAATGTAGATACAACATTGGCTGAGTGAATTGAAGCAGTGAGTATTGGTCAATAGCTATTTTTCAAACTGGAGGAAGGTTTATGCAATGAACATACAAGCCAGTAACAAGTGCAGGCCTCACAGCCTTTTGAGCCTGGTCCACTACTCAAAAAGATCGCAACTGGTCTGATTTCAACCTCAGCTCTACATTTCTGCATATTCCTGATAATCTTTCATCCCTTTGGTACTCAGGAGTCCATCCAGCTCTCACTTAAAATTATTTATGATTCTGCATCCACTACCTTTAGAGGAATAGAAATCTAAAATTATAGAGGTTTGTATTGGAATTCTTGTTTTTTTCTCATAGATATGAATTATCTAGATCTTGATGTACAGAAGACAATTTCAATGCTTGCAGATGATATGAAACTGGAAGAATTATAAACTCTGAATGCGATGTGGAACTCCAAAAGGACATTGACAAGTTGGCGAAGTGGTCAGATAGGTGACAGATGAGTTTCAATGCAGAGAATGTGACATGATACAATTTGACAGGAAGAACATTGAATGTCAATATAAAATACAGAATACAATTCTAAAGGACATGTTGGAGCAGAGGGCCCTGATGTGTGTGTATATATAGGTGATTGTAGGTGACATGTTAGGCGGAGAGAGCAGTAAGTGAAGCATACAGTGTCCCCACTTTTATTAATCACAGCATAGAGTACAAGAGCAAGGGGGTTATGTTGTACTTGTACTTGCTAGACCTCAACTAGAGTATTATGTTTAGTTGTGCTACATCACAGGAAGGCTGTGAATACACTGGAGAGAGTACAGATATGATTTGCAAGAATTGTCCCAGGAATGAGAAACTTGAGTTATTAGGAAATATCGAAGAAGTTAGGCTTGTTCTTCTTGGAGAAAAAAGGATAAGAGGAGATTTGCTAGATTTCAAAATCATAAGTGAACTGAATGGAGTGAATCGGGAGAAACTGTTCCCATTCATAAAATCAACAAGAACAAGAGGACTTAGATTTAAAGTCATTTGCAAAAGCAGGAAGGGTGAAGTGAGAAAAAAACTGTTTCATGCAGCAAGTAGTTAGAACATTGTATGTGTTACCTAGAAATGTGGAGCAGGCAGGTTCAATTACAAGGGAAAAATACGAGACCAGCACTAACTAATGACACTCATTGTAGAAAAGTAAAGCAAAGAACAGTGGATGCTGGAAATAAGAAATAAAAACAGAAACTTCAGTTCTGAAGAAGGGTCACTGGGCCCTAAACATTTCTCTCTACAGATGCTACCAGATCTGCTAAGTTTTCCCAACAATTTCTGTTTTTGACACTCAGTATAAAGTTGTGCAACCAGAATGGCCAAATGGCCTCCTACTGTGCCATAAGAATTCTGTATTTTCTGAGTGCCAGTAGTGTTTCTCACTTGCCCATTTGCAGAGATGTGTCTGTATGGTGTTCACCAGCCTGTAATTCCACATTCTGTGAAACTATTCATCAAGGTGTCAGTATTTGAGCTGCTAGGGGTGCAGGAGGCAGTCTTGCTGTTGCTTTTCCTGTTACCTTGATACTGTCATCGTCAGAGGTTGAGAACCTGTCTTCTATGGGAGATGGGATGGTCTTTACCAATGATATGGGAGGTTGGGTGCACTTGCAAGACACAAGTGGCAGAATGTGTTGCAGTCATGGGTTAGTACTAGTGTAGGAGTTGTAATGAAATGGCAAATAGTACATAATCAGTTGGTGGGAAATAGATATCTCTGAATCCCAGGAGTGGTATTAGTCTTCTTCTGTGAGAGCCAGAATTCAGTTCTTGTCAAGAATAGGGACACAGATCTTGTACACCTCCCAACCTGTTAGTAAGATTATTGGTGCTGGTGCATGTGGGTGAAAGATGCTGAGATGTTCCAAGGGAATGAGAAAGCAGCATATAGGACGTGCAGGGTTAATGTTGTGGGAGGATGGGAGAGCAGGTAATGAGAACAAGGGATGGAAGACATTACATGCAACACACTTCACATCAGATCATGAGCCTTGGAGGGAGCCACTCTGGGTACAGAACAGAGTGAGTGTAGTGTGAGGTAACAAAAAACAGAGTGTGGCACTTAGCCTGGCACAGTGGAGAAGGTCCGTTACCTCCATTCTGCACTGCAGCCTGACCTTCAGCATTGGACATTGTGATTCTGATGGTGTAGACTGCTCTGCACATCCTCCACGAAGAGGATTCCTCTTTGTGGCTGCAGCCTGGCCCAACAAACCATTCAACAGAAGTTCCAAGACCCTGTCAGAAAGTGTGGTGCCATCATCTCCTCAGCAATCTCTCCTCGCAGTCTGTGAAACCGAGCAGGACAGCCACTGAGTGCCAGTGTTCCTTCAGGTGCACAACAAGCTTTCAAAGATTGCGTACATGAGCAAGGGATACTGGTCTTTGAGTGGATATCTGCTGAGTAGCAACTTGTTCTGTGAATGATGCATGGTAAGATGAGGTAGAAACTGGTCATGAGGGCCACCATAGGGTCGGCATTGAATGCAACAGGTTTAATAAGATACAGTGAGGAAACTAATGACAAGATTCCCTATACAAAACGCGACAGAAGTTGTATATATCCAAAAATCATAAATTCAGCCCTAGAATTTCTTCCATAAACCTCACCACACCTCTACCTTCTTTAAGATATTCCTAAACGTCTACCTCTTCAACAAGAATTTGGACATCTGCCCTAATATTTCCTTCTGTGGCTTATATTATATTTTGATTTATAATTTAGCATCTTGGAGCACTGTATTTCACTAAAAACATTAGTTCAATGTAAATTGTTGCAAAGTGAGAAACTGCTTTTCTGGAGGAAGGCGACGGGGATTCGTTTTGCCAAAAGCATTTGTTTATCATCCATAAATCACTGATATTACTGACATGCTGTCAGACCATGCAGAATGAAAAACAGGCCTCTGATGTCAAATTCCATTATTATTCACTAATATTATTAGTCATTGAAACACGAGGAACAGATAAATTGCAATATCCCAGTTGGGAAATTACAACAGTATTCACAAGCCATCCAGAATCATGCTATCTACCTGAAAGTATTCAAATCTAAAAACCTGCTCAGTATGCATCAAATAATTACTGCTGGGAGACAGAATTAACCACTCTGCTGTTGACAAAATTTGAAACATAAATGAGCAACGTATATCCCAGAAAAACAGTTTCCCATCCATTAAGACCTAATTAATCTTAGAAAACATTGGTCTGATAAAACTTGGATTTGGTACATGTTAACATACAACCTGAAGATAGTGAGGACTGCAGATGCTAGAAAGTCAGAGTCGATAAAATATGGAGCTGGAGAAAGGACAGCAGGTCAAGCAGCATCAGAAGAGCAGGAGAGCTGATGTTTCAGGCATCATCCTTCATCAGGACTGGAGAGGGGGAAGGGGACAGAGAAATAAATAGAGGAAGGGGGGTAGGGCTGGGGAAAAGGTAGGTGGAATGACAGTAGGTAGATGCAGATAGGAGACAAATGAGATTGGTCAGCGGGATGGGTGGAGTGGATAGGTGGGATGGAAGATGGACAGTTTAGATCAGGTCAAGGGGGCAGGGTGGAGAGGGAGTGCTGGACCTGGGATGAAGGGGGGGGTGAAATTTGGAAGCTTGTGAATTCTATGTTGAGGCCATAAGGTTGTAAGCTCCTGAGGCGGAAGATGAGGTGTTCTTCCTTCAGTTGTGTTTAGCTTTGTTTAAACAGTGGAGGAGGCCCAGGATGGACATGTCATAAAGAAGCGGGAGGGGAGTTGAAATGATTGGTAACAAGGAAGTGGGGTTGATTGGAGCGTGAGGACCATAGATGTCCCTAAAACGCTCCCGAGTAGAGTAATCCAATGATCTCCACTTTGCCTTTTAAATATATGTAGAAAGAAAATGATTGCATCTATCATTACCTCAGAATTACTCAAAAAGCTTTTTGGACAATAATAAACTTTTTGAAATGCGGTTACTCATGTAAATATTACTTTACTGCACTTCTCTAATTTGGATGTTCAATCATATGTCCAAGTTAAGGAAAACCGATTTACAGTTGAATGTATTCATTTCTGAATGGTGGGTGGGAACTGGTGAATAGGAGAAATGCATATAGCAACCAGATGGGCATACAGATGCAAAGAAAGAAAGACACAGACTTGTCTTTATGTTTACAACCTCGGAACATCTCAAATAATCTAACCACCAATGAAATAATTTTGGAAGAGGAGTTACTAATGCAATGCAAGTAATGGAACAGCTAAGTTACTCGTAGTAAGTTCACACAGATTGTAATGTGATGATCAACTAATCCTTGTTAGGATGCGTAAGTGCCAAGACACTACGTTGACTCTGCCTGATAAGATTGTAATTTAATACCATAGGAATCAGTGTAGAGGACACAACTATTTACCATTTATATCAATGGAATGAATGAAAAGAATGAATGTATCATTACTAAACTTGCTGATGATACAAAGATAGGTAAGAAAGTAAGATGTAAAGAGGATTAGGTAAGTTGAGTAAGTGTTAAAAATATTGGCAGATGGAGTGTAATGTGGAAAAATGTGAACTTGTCTATTTCCTTAGGAAGAATTAAAATAACAACATTTTGTTTAAATGGTGAAAGACTGCAGAACTGTAAGGTGCAGAGGATCTGGGTGTCCTGGTCCATCAATCACAAAAAGTTAGTTTGCAAATATAGCAAATAATTAAGAATACAAATAGAATTTAGTTGTTTATTGCAAGGGGTGGAAATATACAAGTAGGGACATGGAACTTTGGTGGGAGCACATTTAGAGAATTATGTACAGTTTTGGTCTCTTTATTAAAGAAAGTAAATAAGACCATTAGAAGCAGTTCAGAAGTTCATTTGACTGATAACTGGAATCATTGGCTCATAACACTATACAGCACAGAAAAGGCCCTTTGGTCCATTGAGTCTGTACCACCATTGAGGAAATTATTTTATAAGGTAAGATTGGACAGAATCTATTCAAATCTACAAGAATAAGAATTGAAACATGGAAGATCCTGAGGAAAATTGACAGGGTGGTCATGAAGAGGATGTTTCCATTGTGGAGAAACAAGGGTCTCTAGGAAATATAGGGTGTTCCATTTAATATGGAACTGAGAAGAATATTTTTTCATTCAGTCTTTAGAACTTTTTGCCAAACTACAGAGCCATAGTCATTGAATATTATTAAGGCAGCAGTAGATAATTCTTAATTAACAAGAGGGTCAAACAATTATTGAGGATAGACACTTATTTGTCGAAGCTGAAGCAACAGTCAGATCAGCCATGTTCTTACTGAATGATAGAGCAGGCTCAAGAGATTGAGTGGCCTAGTCCTCCCCTAATTCATATGCTCACAGTGACTAAAATAAAACAGTAACCATGTCCTATAATGTTTTGGTTGTTACAGAACATCTTATTGCTGAAATTATTTCTAAGGGGATTCAGAGTATTTTAAAATTGGAGCACAGAGTTTCAAGAAGTCATACTAAATAGAAATAAAACAATTGTTCATCTCCAGCTGGTGTATTATATCGAACTCTGGATACTATACTATAGAAAGGATATTCAGTCTTTTAACAGGGTGCAGAGGAGATTTATGTAAATGGTTCTGTGTATGGGGAATTACAATTTGGGGTTGTTCGCCTCAGTGCAGAGAGGTTTTAGTGGAGTGTTGAAGAAGGGTCACTGGACTGGAATGTTAACTCTGCTTTCTCCGCTGCCAAATGCTACCAGACCTGCTGAGTTTCTCCAATAGTCTTTGTTTTTGTTTCAAGTCTAGGAGGAACTTCGATGAAGATGTTAAAATCTAGAGGGGTTAGATAGACTAAATAAGATAGAACAGTTTCCAACAACTGAAGAGTAGTTTAACAGAGGAAAGATTGACAAATCAAAGGTGAATGAGGAATTTGGACTCATAAATAGTCTTCAAAAGGGAATTGGACAAATATGAGATGGAGAAAGAAAAAGTTGGCGATATGGGATAAAGAGAAGTGCAGATGTTGTAGACAAAATAATCTCCTGTGCTGATTTATCCAATAATTATAAATAATTACACTACTATCCATTAGCATATTTGAACATGAACAAAAAGAATTCAGAGGACCTGAATGCTTCTTGAGATAAAGAACAGTAAGGAGTGAGATATGTTCTAACTTTATTCTTAAGTAAAGTCCAGTTCTCATGAAAGCTTTGCAGATTTACTTTAAGTCCAGTATTACAAAGGAATGGGCAAATTTATTCAAGGATCATTGGCAGGCAACTATTTGGATCTGGTTCAGTTTTGTTTTCTGTATTGCTGGGTTACAACCATCAACACTGCTCAAAATTAATTAGAAATTGCTTCAGGGTGGCTATTAATCATGTTTCTTTAAGCAGTTATCCCTTAGCACTTCACTTAGTACTTCACTTATTGTCAACCTCCACTTTCCAGATGAGAAAATCTCTGCATATTTTAGCTGCTGAAGGTAGAAGCCAAAAGCACTCAACATCAGGCCATTTCTAAGGAATTGTTTATAAGCAACCTCACAACAAGGTTGTTCATGTGATTTCTACAGGCATCCTGCCAAAGGACAGTGAGTCGAGTTTCACCTTTCCTACACCCTCTTAAATTTGGGCTGTGAAATAAATACTTTTATTTCAGCCAACCCCTTGCATATGCATCAAACAATGCAGAGGCAGAGCTTTTGTTTTCTATTCTGTTGAACCTGTTTGATTCCGTGCCAACAGAAAATGTGCCTGTTGCTCACAGAACAGAAAGTAGCTAGCAAGAAACAAGATTACTACAACAATGATATCATCAACAACTTATAATAATCTTGCACCTTTAACTTAATGAACTTCACAGGATCATAGGAAAACAAAGTCAAACAAAACAACATAAGGATGACTTAAGGGAGGATAAATTTAGGCAGGGAAATCTAAAGCATTCGACCCAGCAACTGAAGGCACAACTGCCAGTAATTGGGAATGCTCAAAATATTGGATATCATGAAGGATTCTGAGGCTAGAGGAGATTACAGAGATTGGGATATTTTAAAATTGCTAACTTGTAATGCAAAATTATAATGGTTATCAACTCAATCTTTCCCTCTTGCTATTTATCTCCTGCCTTTTAAGACACAAGCTATTCATTACTTGATGATTCACTTCAATGTCTCTGGTCAAACAACGTCCACCTTACCCTTTTCAAGATAAAAATTGAAAACGAGTGGGGAAATTATTCCTGGTTTCCTCACCAGTACAAATTTCAGAACCAAAGTCACTAAAACAGATTCACAGATTGTAATTAGTTGGAGTTTACCTAATGTAAACTGAGTACTGTGTTTACTGAAGAAGCAACAATACCTACATGGTTGTCTTTAGAATGTCCTGAGTCATGAATAATGCTATGTAACTGCAATTAAGTCTTTCTTTGCAACAATCAACTTGCATTGATATGCAGCACCTTTAATGCATCAAAACATCCTACAGTGTTTTAATATAGAGCATTTGGCACAGGAAATATTAAAACAGTAAAGAGAAAGCAAAAACTTCCATTTATATCGTACTTTTCATGACTACTGGCCATCTCAAAGAGCTGTACAGCCAATGTGGTACTTTTTAAAGTTGTGTGTTTTGCCTCACTTGTGGTAACAAGCCAACACTGAAATAACTCCACATGGTATCGCATCACCAAGTCATCCTTTACCAATACATGAACAGTCATTGACAATGATCCAGCTACCTCAGAGCCAACTTTCAGATTAACAACCCCAATCAGGGAACTCAAATTCTATGAGGTCCATCTGCCTGACCTCGTTATAATCACTACACATCCCATCCCCCTGCATCCAAGGACATAGGCCATTTCTTTATTTTTGTCGCTTCTCCTGGGACGTTTTAGCACCAAGTCAGGTTCCTCCAACTCTGCCTCTGATATGGCAGCATGTAATGTGGAGCGTATTGTACTCAGAGCACCTCAGAAGAAATTCATTCCCTTCTTCAGGCATCAAAAGCATTGAGGTGATGACATCCACCATGTCCATCTTAGATGCTGAGGTATTTCAACACTTGATGGACAGGGAAAACCCATGGGTTCCAGAATAGTCAGGAAGGTAGTCAAGGAACCTTGCATGTTTTGCTCCCACAGTATTTGTGAACTTGAAGCTTTAATATGGTCCAAGCCCTTGTTTTGACCATTGCACCTACCCAAACTTTATACGTCACTGGACGTGACCTTGAGTCAACTATGCCTCTTACCAATGCAAGGCTATTGTTGTGGTTCCTACACCAAACTTTGACAGCTGAAGTAAACTGTCTCTCTCACTTAGCAGAGTCTTGTGTCCGTCATTGGTGTTCCTGATGCTATTTCACTCCCCCCCCCCCCACTCCCCCAGTTTGTGGAAGCCCAGGTTTAACCTGATGCAGAGTCTTTTCCCCATCAGCAACTCTACTTGAGCTATTACTGTAGTTGCATGAGGGGTGATCCTACAATCAAGTAGGAACCAGCAAGTTGGGTATCTACTGAAGCTGTAGCCTGTTTCTTTAAGCCTATCCTCAAAGTTTGGACTACTCTTTCTGCCAGACTATTGAATAATGGATGGACCAATGGGCCGAGGTGTTTAATTTCGATAAATTTGAGATGCTGCATTTTGGAAAGGCAAATCCAGGCAGGACTTACACACTGGGAGAAAGTGAGGACTGCAGATGCTGGAGATCAGAGTTGAGAGTGTGGTGCAGGGAAAGCAGCATCCGAGGAGCAGAGAATCAACATTTCGGGCATAAGCCCTTCATCAGGAATGAATTTATATACTTAATGGTAAGGTCCTGAGGAATGTTGCTGAACAAAAAGACCTTGGAGTGCAGGTTCGTAACTCCTTGAAAGTGGAGTCCCAGGATGGTGAAGAAGACTTTGGTATGCATGCTTTTATTGCATGTAGGTATTGGGAGATCATGTGCAGCTGTGCAGGACATTGGTTAGGCCACTTTTAGAATACCGCATGTAATTCTGGTCTACCTGCTTTAGGAAGGATGTTGTGAAACTTGAAAGAGTTCAGAAAAGACTTACAATGATGCTGCCAGGGTTGAGCTATAGGTAGAAGCTAAATAAGCTGAGGCTATTTTCCTTGGAGTGTTGGAGGCTGAGGGGTGACCTTATAGAGGTTTATGAAATCATGAGAGGCACAGATAAGGTAAATGGGCAAGGTCTTTCTCCTGGGGTGGGGAGTCCAAAACAAGAAGGCATAGGTTAAAGGCGAGAGGGAAATTATTTAAAAGGGACCTAAGGGGCAACATTTTCATGCAGAGAATAGTGCCTGTATGGAATGAGCTGCCAGAGGAAGTGGTGGAGGCTCGTACAATTACAACATTTAAATGGCATCTGGATGGGTACATGCATAGGAAGGGATTAGAGGGATATGGGCCAAATGCTGGGAAATGGGACTATATATATTTAGGATATCTGGTACACATGGATGAATTGGACTGAAAGGTCTGTTACCATGCTGTACATCTCTATGACCCTATGGTATGGATTTGCCCTTATATGTCAAATACCATTCTATTTTAGGAAGTACTCAAATTCCCTGCTGCTAAATAATGGTCCATTATCTATAACCAACACTTCTGGGAGTCCATGCATTGCAAAATATGTGTACAGATTTTCCTTCCTCATTCCCATGTTTGACAAATGAACTTTATTCATGTCCAGCCACGTTGAATGGGCACCCACAATGCCTAAGAACACTGAGCCCATAAAAGGACCTGCATAGTGGACGTATAAATGAGTCTAGGGCTTACCCGGCCATTCACACAAATGTGGGGGAATTGGTGGCAGTAATTTTTGTCCTTATTGGCACTCTGGACCCAGATCCTGAAGAAACTTTTAACAACATTTTCATTTTGCAAACCCTTGGATGACTCTGGTGAAGTTCAGCCAATGTCTGCCAGCAACCTTTACCTGGGACAATAATAATATGCCATCCTCTACTGTGATTTGGTCTCGCCGTGTTCAAAAATGTTTCCATTCTCGTTGTGACCGCCCTTTGGTTTCTCCCATCACCACCAGCTGTTTCAGGTGGATCCTTCTGCATCCATAGTCTGATATTATCAGCTATGATTGGAAGTGTGTCCAGAAAATTTAAAATCATTATGGATTCTTGCAGTGGTGGTACCACCAGTAGTGTATCTGCCAGTGAGAGATGGCTCAATGCATCCGTATTTACTACTTGGCTTCCTGAAAGGTGTTCCAACTTGTAATCATTACACTTAGAATTAGAGCCCACTGCTAAATTTGGCCTGGAGTAATGGGCAATACTGCTTGTCCTCTTTAAGTAGATCTAACAGGGGTTTGTGGTCTGTTATTACTACAAATTTATATCTATGAAGCTATTGGTGGAACTTCCTGACTCCAAATAGGAGCGCTAAACCTTCCTTCTCTATCTGGGTATGTTTATGTTCTGCATTAGGCAAAGTCCTGGATGCATACACTATTTCAAAGGCAGACTCTTTTTATGAGTTGATGCAATGGCGCTGGCATGGTGGCCAGGTTATGTATGAACTTTCTGTAATAATTCACCAGCCCAAGGGAAGACCTAAGCACTGGGACAGCCATGGGAGCCGGGGCACCTTTGATCGTCCTCACTTTACCTTCCATTAGGTGTAATGCGGTTTGTAGCCCAAATAGGTCACTTGTGCTGCCAAAAGCACACATTTTTCTCTTCCAAGTATGCCCACCTGGGAGAAAAGTCTCAGGAATATGTCCAAGTTTGCTAAGTATTCCTTATTGGTATTCCCTGTTATTAGCACATAATTGAGATAAATGGTGACCTGGGGTCGACCTTGTAAAATGTTCTCCATCGTCCACTGAAATACTGTACAGGCTGACAATACCCCAAGTGGCAGTTTCGTGTTTTGTTACAAACCCTTATGGATATTAATTATAACATACTTCTGGGAATCCTTATCCAACTACAATTGCAAGTAAGCATGGCTCATGTCCAGCTTTGTGAAGGACAGTCCCCTTCCGGTGTTCATCCTGCATGTGAGGGATTGGGTATTTATCCTGTTGTAAAAAACAATTTAACGTTTGTTTAAAACCCCCACAAAGGTGAACCAACCTATTGGACTTCACATCAATATGACTGGTGCTGCTCATTCCACAAACTGGACTGGCTTGATACTTCCTTGGCATTCTAGCCTTCTGCTTTCTGCCTCTACTTTTGCCTGGTAAAGCAAATGTCACTGGGTGGGCCTTGCAGGATCATGGGATTGTTTCATGGTCAACATGCAAGGTGGTTTTGACTCTTCTGATAGTCCCTAGACCTTCCTGAAAACCTCTGGGTATTTAATTAGGACTTCACTCAGGCAGCCATTTTCTAATTGAAAACTATTGAGCCAGTCTATGTGAATCTTTCTCAACCAATTTGATCACATTAAACTTGGGCCCGAGCTTTTTACTATAATCAATGATAATTAAATCAGCTGTTTCTCATAAGAGACCATGACAAGCCCATGATCCTGCAAGGCCCACCCAGTGACATTTGCTAGAATGCCAAGGCTAGAATGCCAAGGAAGTATCAAGACAGTCCAGTTTGCGGAATGAGCACTTAATCTATAAAGGTTCCCCAGTATAGTTTCTCGGTCTAGCTGAGGTTTTACACAATCATAAGGATTGCAGACCACAGTGAATTTTGTTAAAGAGTGGTTCTGCCATCACAGAAATGGCTGCCCTAGTATTGACCTCCAGTAGAACCGGGTGACCATTTAACCATAAGCAAAAACAGAAATTGGTGGAAAGGCTCAGCAGATCTGGCAGCATCTGTGGAGAGAAATCAGAATTCACATTTCAGGTTCAATGACCCTTCCTCAGAACTGATGGTAGCAAGGAAAAGACTGTTTTTGCTACAAACGATGGGGTGGAAGGGGGTAAGTAGTAAACAATAGATGGAGCTACAGCCCAAAGAGAGAGCAGAACAGATGGGCTGACAAAGGAGTGGATAGCAATCAGCCTGGGAGGATTAATAGTGGACATTAATCATTAAAACATTAAAATGTCCTGAGTGGACATTTTGTAGCTGACGATGTGTGGTTTGTAATAGCAGACTCTAATAACAAGGCCTGGTGTTGTAGGGGTTGGGGTAAGTACATGTGAAGGTGCCTCAAGTGCTAAAATTAATTAACACAATATCGAGTCCAGAAGGCTGTAGAGTTTCCAAGTGGAAAATGAGGTGTTGTTCTTCCAGCCTGCACTGAGCTGCACTGGAGCATTCAGCAAGTCTGAGACAGATATGTTGGCCAGGGAACAGGGTGGTGTGTTGCATTGGAAGGCAACAGGAAGCTCACAATCATTTTTGCCGACGGAACATAGGTGTTCTGCAAAGCAGTCGCCCAGTCTATACTATGTTTCCCCAGTGTAAAGGAGACCATATTGTAAGCAGCAAATGGTAGACTAGATTCAATGAAATGCAGGTAAAGCCCTGCTTCACCTGGAAGGTGTGTTTAGGCCCTTGGATACTGAGGAAGGAGGAAGTAAATGGTCAGGTGTTACACCTTCTGTGGTTGCAGGGCAAAATGCCATTGGGCTGTGAGGGGGTGTTTGGAGTGAAGGAAGAGTGAACCAGGGTGTCGCAAAGGGAATGGTCCTTGCAGAAGATGGACAGGTGAGGCAAAGGGAATATGTGTCAGGTGGTGACATCCCACTGGAGATACCAAATGCCTTCTTCACTATCCTATCTACCTGCGACTCCACTTCCTGCTAAGATCTACTTTCCCAAAATGTAGCACCTCACATTTATCTAAATTAAACTCCATCTGCCACTTCTAAGCCCATTGGCCCATCTGATCAAGATCCTGTTGTAATGTAGTGGATGTGGATTCTGGTGGGATGATAGGTGAAGAAAAGGGGGACCCTATTGCTGTTGGGAGGGAAGAGAGGGAGTGAAGGCTGAAGTGCAGGACATGGGTCGAACCCAAACATGGGCCCTATCAACTATGGTCCTGGGGAATCCTCAGTTGAAGAAGCAGGTGAACATTTCGGAGGGCCCTTATCAAAGCTGGCATCATCAGAACAGATGTGACGGAGATGAAGGAAATGGGAGAATGGAATAGAGTCTTTACAGGAAGCAGGGTGTGAGAATGTATAGTTGAGGTAATTGTGGGAGTCGGTTGGTTTGTAGCGGATATCGATCGATATTTTTCCACCTGTGGATATTTCTCTCCACAGATGCTGAGAGATGTGCTGAGCTTTTCAAGCAATTTCTGCTTCAGTTTTTTTGCTTTCCAGCATCAGCATTTCTTTTGATTTTTAATGAGCATTTAGAGTCATAGAGATCTACATCACAGAAACAGACCCTTCGGTCCAACTCATCCATGCCGACAAGACATCCCAACCCAATCTAGTCCCAACTGCCAGCACCCAGCCCATATCCCTCCAAACCCTTCCTATTCATATACCCATTCAGTTGCCTTTTAAATGTTGAAATTGTACTAGCCTTCACCACTTCCTCTGGCAGCTCATTCCATACACGTACCACCTGCTATATGAAATAGTTGCCCCTTAGGTCTCTTTTATATCTTTCCACTCTCACCCTAAACCTATGCCCTCTAGTTCTGAACTCCTGCACCCCAGGGAAAAGATTTTGCCTATTTACCCTATCCATGCCTCTTATGATTTTATAAACCGCAATAAGGTCACCCCTCAGCCTCTAATGCTCCAGGGAAAACAGCCCCAGCCGATTCAACCTCTCCCTATAGCTCAGATCCTCTACCCTGGCAACATTCTTGTAAATCTTTTCTGAACCCTTTCAAGTTTCACAACATCTTTCCGATAGGAAGGAGACCAGAATTGCATGCAATCTTCCAAAAATGGCCTAACCAATGTCCTGTACAGCCGCAACATGACCTCCCAACTCCTGTATTCAATATTCTGACCAATAAAGGAAAGCATACCAAATGCCTTCTTCACTTCCTATCTACCTGCGACTCCACTTCCTGCTAAGATTTGCTTTCCCAAAATGCAGCACCTCGCATTTATCTGAATTAAACTCCATGTGCCACTTCTCAGCCGATTGGCCCATCTGATCAAGATCCTGTTGTAATCTAAGGTAATCTTCTTTGCTGTCCACTACACGTACAATTTTGGAGTCATCTGTAAACTTACTAATGATACTTCTTATGCTCACATCCAAATCATTTATATAAATGATGAAAAGTAGTGGACCCAGCACCAATCCTTGTGACACTCTACTGGTCACTTAACCAGATTGCTTTGATTGGTTCTGATTTGGATGTTGCTCAGTAATTTCACTATTCCAACCCAAATGTAGGTGAATTTATCAGGGTGTGCACTCTCCTGGACACCAGCCTATGAGTTCCTTACACAGTTTAGGTCTTGTGGGATTCTTTGGCTGTCCTGAGTGCTCAAACTGGCAGCAACCTCAATGGCTTGTCGGCCCAGATCCTGAAGATAATTTTAACAGATTGGCCGAGGCTTGGCTTTTTTCTTGGGGGCTTGCTGTTGGCTGATTGACATTCCATTTGTTCAAGATATGGCCTGAGTGAGGCTATGCAATTGTCTTCACTCAAGTAGTATTCCCAAGACCAGTCAGGTTGGCAAGGGTTTCCGCTTCAAACAAAATAGTTTGCAAATCATAAGCTCCACTTGCCACATTTTCCAGTGATAAAGCCACTTGTAGTGCCTGCTTGAAGTCCAGTTGGGCTTCAGCTCGTAGGCACTTTTGCATGGTTACATGACTAATCCCACTCTTGTTGCCACTGAAATAACTCCACAGAGGTTGGTATCCTGTTATCAAGTCACCCTTTATCTACACATGGAGAGTCCCTAACACTGATCCTGCATGTTCAGAGCTAAGTCTCAGAGTGAACAGGATGTCTGACACTCCTGTTCCTACCCGTCAGCTTGGGGTCCCTAATTGGAAGTAACAACCCCAATCAGGGATCTCATATTCTGCCAGGCTGACCTCATTACAATCACAACAGCACTAGTTCTGGAGTTATCACAGAAATTAAAGGATTTACTGAAAATACTCAAAATTCTCCAATTTACCTGTCTTTTACACTTAGGTGGACATAAAGCATGCAGCACGTTTCTGGTACATAACAAGAATGACTGTTTATTATACATAAATAGATTTTAACTACTGGTAGACAATTATGAGCCATGTGCTGCTTTGCCCTGATGACATCACATTTGTTGGAGTTACACTCATTCATATAAGTCGAGAGTATACCACCCCATTCCTGCTTTGTGCCTGGTAGATAGTAGACAGGCTTTGGAGAGTCAGGAGGTGAGGTACTCACTTCAGTATTCCAAGCTTTTAACCTGCTCTTGAAGCCACAGCATTTATATGGCTAGTCCTGTTCAATTTCTTGTCAATTACAAGCCCAATTAGGATGTTGGTAGTGGGGGATCCAATGGATTGGTGGCGAGATTGACTCTTACTGGTGATAGTCATTACTTGGCATTTGTGTGACACAAGTATTTCTTGCCACTTGTCAGCCAAAACCTGGATATTGTCCAGATCTGGTTGGATTTGCACATGGACTGCTTCATAATGAGGAGTCACGAACGATCCTAAACATTGTGCAATCATCAGTGAATATCCCCATTTCTGACCTTTCAGTGGAAGGAAGGTCATTGATGAAGATGGTTGGGCCAAGGATGTGAGAATTTCCTGCAGAGATGTCTGATCTCCAACAACCACAACTATCTTCCTATGTGCCAGCCTGTGGCACCTTTATGTATCATAAGATGATGGTTTGCGCCTTGTTGATCAGTTCTGATCTAAGCGTTGGCTGGTGTGTCTTGGAAGCCCCTTTCTGAGATGGCAGTCTTTGCCACATTTGCTACAGAGAAAGGCAGTGCTCTTAGAAGATTCACTAGCCTCCATTTTCTCTGGGCCTTCAAGTTGGCAGCACAGCTTTCGCTTTTGAAGTATTTCCAAACAGCCAGTCCATATAATTTTTTGCTATTTTCATATCTCACTTCCAAGTGTCCCAGTATCAGGGGAATAGATGGCCAGGAAGTTAATGTACTGTACAAAATAGGTTTGGGTCATGGTTGTTCTCCATTGATGAATATGCCTATTGCAATGTCAAATGTCACTGGCTTAGCAATGCTTGTATGTTGATGAATCTAGCATGCTGCAGGACTTCTAATTTAGTGACTTTGTTGCTGAGAGAGGCTGAGGAACTGTCTGAGATAGCAAAGGTGGACACTGTTCAACTTAGGACACTGTTCAACTTCTTCTTGTCTGACATATGTCACCCAGATTTCATCACTATAGAGGAGTGCGCTGAGGATGAAGGCTTGGAAAACTCATAACTTGGTGTTCTCAGGCTGAAACACACTCTATTACTTTGCTGGGACATAAAAGCTGCAGATTTTGTCATGCATATCGACTTCAGCATCAAGTGACAGATTGTTCGTGATTATGGAGCCTAGATACGTGAAGTTATCAACTACTCCAGTATCACATTATCAATAATGACAGGTGTATTGCAACAATCAGGCCAAAGGTACTTATCTTCCTAATGCCAATTATCAAACCAAAAAAATGGCCTGACACAAGAGAGACTGTCCATTGCCATTACAGGTGTTTTTCAGTCTGGAATGCTAGGGCAGCATCGTCAGTGTAGAGAAGCTCTCAAAATTCTGTTATATAAGCAAACACCTTTTGCATCATATATATCCTGTGACACAATTCCCTCCAGCAAAGCTAGGGAAGTTTTTGCCAATGTTCAGGAATATCTGTTCCGCTTGTTTGATGAGTTCAGCTAGTATTGTATCAGTGCCTGGAACTTAGTCCAGAGCAAGTAAATCAGTGATTTGTTCAGCTAAGTCAAGTCAGTTTTTTAAAATCTGGTAGACAGTATGGCTGACATAACAATAGTATTTTCTGTTCTTGATGAAAACCTTCAAGGTTTACATTGTGGGTGGCACGGTGGCACAGTGGTTAGCACTGCTGCCTCACAGCGCCAGAGACCCGGGTTCAATTCCCGACTCAGGCGACTGACTGTGTGGAGTTTGCACATTCTCCCCGTGTCTGCGTGGGTTTCCTCCGGGTGCTCCGGTTTCCTCCCACAGTCCAAAGATGTGCAGGTCAGGTGAATTGGCCATGCTAAATTGCCCATAGTGTTAGGTAAAAAGGGGTACATGTAGGGGTATGGGTGGGTTGCGCTTCGGCAGGTCGGTGTGGACTTGTTGGGCCGAAGGGCCTGTTTCCACACTGTAAGTAATCTAATCTAATCTAATCTAATCTAAAAATTCTGACCCTGATACACAACAGGGAGTGAACTATATCATAGTCAGTGTCAAGGGCAGCATCAGAAATTGTGAGCCGTCATGTTGCTTCTGGGCCAGCCCCTGCATCACCCCAGTCCCTAGTATGAGAAATTTGGGCCTCCTGAAACACCAGGCCCAAGTTATACCCCTTGCCTCATTCCTGATGAAGGGCTTTTACCAGCAACATCGATTCTCCTGCTCCTCGGATGCAGCCTGACCAGCTGTGCTTTTCCAGAACCACACTCTCAACTCCCCTTGGCTCCAATCCTGGTCAGCACAGAGGTCAACCTGTGTTCACATGCTATTCAGAGAGTCGTGTCTTATGATTATTGGATTCTGTTGGGACCAAAACTCTTACCGTGCAAATCTTCAGGACACTATGTTGCATGGTCTGTTCTGCAAAAAAGTGTTAATTATACAAAACAGGTGGAGTAAACATTAAGTTTTGCTTTTAGTTTTCAGTTCAGAAGGCACCAGGATGGAGTACAGAAACAAGTTTTGTTTCTTCCTAAAATATGCCACTGCACTTCAGGGAATAATTCCACTCAGCAGAAAAGTTTAGTTTGTGAAACCTGGGAACCAGAAGAGTTGGGTTAGAAATCTGCAAGTTTTTAGAACTGAGAATGTTTCACCTCCCAGACTTATGAGAAGTTCAAGTCATTGAATTGTCTTCTCAGTCCATGGCAAGGAATCCCTCACCCTGGGAAAAAGCTTACCTTTATCCTGTCTATACCCTTCATGATTTTGTAGACCGCAGTCAGGTCCCCCCTCAATCTCCTTTTTTCTAATGAAAACAATCCTGGCCTACTCAACCTCTCTTCATAGCTAGCACCTTCCGTACCAGGCAACATCCTTGTAAACCTTCTCTGCACCCTTTCCAAAGCGTCCACATCCTTTTGGTAATGTGGCGACCAGAACTGTACACAGTATTCTAAATGCGGCTGAACCGAAGTCTTGTACAATTTTCACATGACCTGCTAGTTCTTATAGTCAATACCCTGTCTGATGAAGGCAAGCATACCATATGCCTTCTTGACCACTCTATCCACCTGTGCAGCCAACTTCAGGGTACAATGGAGCTGAACTCCCAGATCTCTGCTCATCAACTTTTCCCAAGGCTTTTGCGTTTACAGTATATTTTGCTCTAGAATTAGACCTTCCAAAATACATCACCTCACATTTTTTTTTAGATTAGATTAGATTAGAATCCTTACATTGTAGAAACAGGCCCTTTGGTCCAACAAATCCACACTGACCCGCCAAAATGCAACCCACCCATACCCTTACATTTACCCCTTCACCTAACACTAGGGGCAATTTAGCATGGCCAATTCACCTGACTGTGGGAGGAAACCAGAGCACCCGAAGGAAACCCACGCAGACACGGGGAGAATGTGCAAACTCCACACAGTCGCCTGAGGCGGGAATTGAACCTGGGTCTCTGGCACTGTGAGGCAGCAGTGCTAACCACTGTGCCACCGTGCCGCCCACACTGTGCCACCATGCCACCCACTCTGTGCCACCGTGCCACCCACACTGTGCCAGCGTGCCACCCGTGCCTGGATTGAACTCCATCTGCCACTTCTCCGTCCAACTGTCTAGTCTATCTATATTCTCCTGTATTCGTTGACAGTCCCCTATGCATTCTGCTACTCCACCAATCTTCGTGTCTTCTGCAAACTTATTGATCAGACCAGCAGTGCCCTCTTCCAGACCATTTATGTATATCACAAACAACAGTGGCCCCTGCACTGATCCCTGTGGAACACCACTGGTCACCTTTCTCCATTTGGAGAAACTCCCCTCAACTACTACTCTCTGTTTCCTGTTATTCAACCAGTTCTTTATCCACCCAGCTAGAACACCCTGCACACCATGTGACTTCACTTTCTCCATTAGTCTACCATGGGGAACCTTATCAAACACCTTTTTAAAGTCCAAGTGTATGATATCTACAGCTCTTCCTTCATCTATCAACTTGGTCACTTCCTCGAAGAGCTCTGTTAAGTTGGTAAGGCAGAATCTCCCCCGCACAAAACCATGTTGCCTATTACTGATAAGCCTATTCTCTTCCAAATATAAATAGATCCTACCCCTCAGTACCTTCTCCAGCAACTTTCCCACCACAAACATCAGGCTTGCTGGTCTGTAGTTCCTGGAA
This sequence comes from Chiloscyllium plagiosum, assembly GCF_037043375.1. Classification (NCBI taxonomy): domain Eukaryota; kingdom Metazoa; phylum Chordata; class Chondrichthyes; order Orectolobiformes; family Hemiscylliidae; genus Chiloscyllium; species Chiloscyllium plagiosum. The sequence continues at coordinate 135,596,457 of NW_028270141.1, forward strand.
TATCCCTACTACCCTTCTTGAACAGGGGACAACATTAGCAACTCTACAGTCCTCTGGCACTTCACCTGTATTTAAGGGTACTACAGAAATATCTGTCGGGGCCCCAGCTATTTCCTCTCTCGCCTCCCTCAGCAACCTGGGATAGATCCCATCCGGTCCTGGGGATTTGTCCACCTTAATGTCCTTTAGCCTGCCCAACATATCTTCCCTGCTTATGTCAACATGATCCAGAGTAAACAAACTTCTATCTCTAATCTCAACATTCGTCATGTCCCTCTCCTCAGTGAACACTGATGCAAAGAATTCATTGAGAATCCCATCAATTTTCTCAGATTCGACACACAACCTTCATACTTTATCCTTTAGTGGACCAACCCTTTCTCTAGTTACCCTCTTACTTCTTAAAAAGGAATGAGGGACCTTGGAATTTTCCTTAATTCTGCTCGCTAAAGTTATTTCATGACCCCTTTTAGCCCACTTGATTCCTTGTGTAAGATTTGACCTACTCTCCGGATATTCCTCCAAAGCCTGTTCTGTTCTTAGCTGTCTGGACCTATGTATGCTTCCCATTTCCTCTTGGCTAGTTGCACAATTTCTCCTGTCATCCACAGTTCACGAATCTTGCTTTTCCATTTCCTTTGTTTTCAAAGGGACATGCCTATCCTGCACTATCTTCAACTTATCTTTGAAAGCCTTCCACATATCTAATGTGGACTTGCCTTCAAATAGCTGCCCCTAATTCATATTTCCCAGCTCCTGCTGAATTTTGATATAATTGGCCCAGTTTACTACTCTCCCCTTATGACCACGCTCATCTTTGTCTACGAGTATTTCTAAACTTACAGAATTGTGATCTCTTGGCTCATTCCTGATTTCCAGTTGAGAAACATTTGAATTAATTTCTTTGGCATGCAGTCTTCTCAATTTACAAATAATCTTCCCACCCATCCCCCGACTCCCTTTCCAAACCCACCTCTCCTTTCCATTCCACCTACTGAATCTTCCTTCTAGCTAACAACCGGATTCATCCCTCCAATTGACCAACCAGTTCGTACCTACTACCTGTGTTTGCCTATTACTACCTCATCATTCCCCATTTCAATCCTTCTCCCCCCCCCCCCCCCCCCCCAACCATTTTATCTGTAGCGCTCTCTACCCCTATATCCAGTCCTGAAGAAGGGTTACACCCAAAATGTTGACTTCCCACCTCCTGATGTTTCCCGGCTTGCTGTGTTCTTAAAGCCTCCTGCTTTTCTACTTTGGATTTCAGCATCTGTAGTTTTTTGTCTCTTCTAATTTACTATAGCCATTGGATTTTGTTATGCCTCACACATTCTCATGAATTTTTCCATGTAACAGTCAAACAGACCGAATCATATGATAGTCATCTTGGCAGTTCTCTACCAAACATTTTGGTGAATTTGCAACAATATGTCCTGGTGGAGTGCTTCAAGTATTTGTTTTCCTTTGACAGTAATGCCTATCAAGATACCAAGCTCATCCCTGTTAGGCTAAATGCATTTGAGTGTGTCTGGTACCTCTGTTATTGTGTCTGACCACCCTTCAATTATAACTTTTCACAGTGCCTTCAGCTGTGGGTTATTGGCTGTTTCCAATTGAAGCTGATCACATTTAGAATAGAACACAGAATAGAGAATGTTACAGTGCAGTACAGGCCTTTCAAACCTCGATGTTGCGCCAACCTGTGGAACCAATCTGAAGCATATCTATCCTGCACTATTCCATTTTCATCCATATGTTTATCCAATGACTATTTAAATGCCCTTAAAGTTGGTGCAGGCAGTGCATTACATGCCCGTACTACTCTCTGAGTAAAGAAACTACTTCTGACATCTGTCCTATGTCTATCACCCCTCAATTTAAAGCTATGTGCCCTTGTGCTAGCCATCTCAATCCAAGGAAAAAGGCTCTCACTGTCCACCCTAACTAATCCCGAGGATTCTGAGTAATCCAAGATGGAGGACAGAAAAAAATTCTGGCTGCAACAGCTGCTCCTTTTTTGAGGTATTTTAGGTGCTGGAGGTGATTTCCTCGAAGACCAGGAGCAGCAATTACTGTTTCATATGCTGTTGCATTGCTTTGGAACTTTGGAAAAAGGAAGTCAAAACAACAGCAGTTATAAAAGGGTGAGGAACAGACAAAGGAAGCACATGGTGAGGTCATTGCAGGAGAGAGAGAGAGAGAGAGAGAGAGAACCTGCTCAGTTACTGCCTTTGCTGTTTTGAATTCATGCATCGCTGGACAACGGAGTACGTCTGGGAAAATTAACAAACAGTGAAATTCACAACTAATCTTGGAGGAACCTGTTTGGGCAAAGTTCACAGCACAGAATCAGATAAATTAATCGTTGTTATAAATGTGTCCAACAGAAAGGCTGCAGTAGTGATTAGAGTGGGTTCTTTCTTGATTATATGTTTTTGAAGATATGTCTCTTGATTAAATTTAAAATATAAGTTATAACTATTAATTTAACCTGTGGCAGTGTTTTGTAGAGCAATAAGTCAGTGTTATTTTCTGTGTCTGGAGATTGCGAAGAAGCAAAATGGCCTTTAGTACAGTGATATGTACTTTTCATCAGATGTGGAAGTTTAAAGAGAGTTTAAGGGTTACTGTGGATTATACTTGCCATAAATGCTATTAGATGCAAATCTTATCAGATTGAATGGATCGGTTGGAGAGACAGTTAGAAGCAATGAGGAATTTGCAATAGCAACAGTATATGATGGATGGCAGTTATAGGAAGGGGGAAAGTCTCAGATAGATGGGTTAACTCCAGGAAAGGTAAGAGAAGTAGGCACCTAGTGCAGGAGACTTTTGTGGATATACCCATTTCAAACAGGTATGCTGGTTTGGAAAATGTAGGGGGTGATGGATTCTCAGGGGAATGTAGCACGAACAGCCATTGAGACTGACTCTAATGCAACGAGGGGTATGTCGGCTTCCAAGAGATCAATTGTGTTAGGGGATTCTGTAGTCCGAGGTACAGACAGGCATTTCTGTGGCCAGCAGCGAAAAAGCAGAGTGGTCTGTTGCTTCCCTCGTGCCAGGATCAACAATGTCTCAGAGAGGGTGCAGAATGTTCTCACAGGGGAGGGGGGCCAGCAAGAGGTCATTGTCCACACTGGAACCAATGACATAGGAAGGGAAAAGGTTGAGATTCTGAAGGGAGCTTATAGAGAGTTAGGCAGAAATTGAAAAAGGAGGTCCTTGAAAGTAGTAATATTACACCTAAATTGGAAGGGGACTAATATACTGGCAGGGAGGTTTACTAGAACTGTTCGGGAGGATTTAAACTAGTAAGGTGGGGGTGTGGGACCCAGGGAGATAGTGAGGAAAGAGGTTAATCTGAGACTGGCACAGTTGAGAACAGAAGCGAGTCAAACAGTCAGGGCAGGCAGGGACAAGGTAGAACTAATAAATTAAACTGCATTTATTTCAATGCAAGGGGCCTAACAGGGAAGGCAGATGAACTCAGGGCATGGTTAGGAACATGGGACTGGGATATCATAGCAATTACAGAAACATGGTTCAGGGATGGGCAGGACTGACAGCTTAATGTTCCAGGATACAAATGCTACAGGAAGGATAGAAAGGGAGGCAAGAGAGGAAGGGGAGTGGCATTTTTGATAAGGGATAGCATTACAGTTGTGCTGAGGGAGGATATTCCTGGAAATACATCCAGGGAAGATATTTGGGTGGAACTGAGAAATAAGAAAGGGATGATCACCTTATTGGGATTGTATTATAGACCCCCAAATAGTCAGAGGGAAATTGAGAAACAAACTTGTAAGGAGATCTTCGCTATCTGTAGGAATAATAGGGTGGTTATGGTAGGGGATTTGAACTTTCAAACATAGACTGGGACTGCCATAGTGTTAAAGGTTTAGATGGAGAGGAATTTGTCAAGTGTATACAGGACAATCGTCTGATTCAGTATGTGGATGTACCTACTAGAGAAGGTCCAAAACTTGACGTACTCTTGGGAAATAAGGCAGGGCAGGTGACTGAAGTGTCAGTGGGGGAGCACTTTGGGGCCAGCGACCATAATTCTATTAGATTTAAAATAGTGATGGAAAAGAATAGACCAGATCTAAAAGCTGAAGTTCTAAATTAGAGAAAGGCCACTTTTGACGGTAATAGGCAAGAAATTTCGAAAGCTAATTGGGGGCAGGTAAAGGGCCAGCTGGAAAATGGGAAGCCTTCAGAAATGAGATACCGAGAATCCAGAGAAAGTATATTCCTGTCAGGGTGAAAGGAAAGGCTGGTAGGTATAGGGAATGCTGGATGACTAAAGAAATTGAGGGTTTGATTAAGAAAAAGAAGGAAGCATATGTAAGGTATAGACTGGTAGATCGAGTGAATCCCTAGAAGAGTATAGAGGAAGTAGGAGTATACTTAAGAGGGAAATCAGGAGGGCAAAAAGGGGACATGAGATCCTTTTGGCAAATAGAATTAAGGAGAATCCAAAGGGTTTTTACAAATACATTAAGGACAAAAGGGTAACTAGGGAGAGAATAGGGCCCCTCAAAGATCAGCAAGGCGGCCTTTATGTGGAGCCGCAGAAAATGGGGGAGATACTAAACTAGTATTTTGCATCAGTATTTACTGTGGAAAAGGATATGGAATATATAGAAAGTAGGGAAATAGATGGCGACATCTTGCAAAATGTCCAGGTTACAGAGGAGGAAGTGCTGAATGTCTTGAAACGGGTAAAGGTGGATAAATCCCCAGGACCTGATCAGGTGCACCCGAGAACTCTGTGGGAAGCTCGAGAAAAGATTGCTGGGCCTCTTGCTGAGATATTTGTATCATCAATAGTCACAGTTGAGGTGCCAGAAGACTGGAGGTTGGCAAACGTGGTGCCACTATTTAAAAGGGTGGTAAGGACAAACCAGGGAACTATAGATGAATGAGACTGACGTCAGTGGTGGACAAGTTGTTGGAAGGAATCCTGAGGGACAGGATGTACATGTATTTGGAAAGGCAAGGACTGATTAGGGATAGTCAACATGGCTTTGTGTGTGGGAAATCATGTCTCACAAACTTGATTGAGTTTTTTGAAGAAGTAACAAAGAGGATTTGATGAGGGCAGAGTGGTAGATGTGATTTATATGGACTTCAGTAAAGCGTTCGACAAGGTTCCCCATGGGAGACTGATTAGCAAAGTTAGATCTCATGGAATACAGGGAGAACTAGCCATTTGGATACAGAACTGGCTCAAAGGTAGAAGACAGAGGGTGATGGTGGAGTGTTGTTTTTCAGACTGGAGGCCTGTGACCAGTGGAGTGCCACAAGGATCGGTGCTGGGTCCTCTACTTTTTGTCATTTACATAAATGATTTGGATGTGAGTATAAGAGGTACAGTTAGTAAGTTTGCAGATGACATCAAAATTGGAGGTGTAGTGGACAGCGAAGAGGGTTAGTTCAGATTACAACAGGATCTTGACCAGATGGGCCAATGTGCTGAGAAGTGGCAGATGGAGTTTAATTCCAATAAATGCAAGGTACTGCATTTTGGGAAAGCAAATCTCAGCAGGACTTATACACCCAATGGTAAGGTCCTAGGGAGTGTTGCTGAACAAAGAGACCTTAGAGTGCAGGTTCATAGCTCCTTGAAATTGGAGTGGCAGGTAGATAGGATAGTAAAGAAGACATTTGGTATGCTTTCCTTTATTGGTCAGAGTATTGAGTACAGAAGTTGGGACATCACGTTGCGTCTGTACGGGACATTGGTTAGGGCACTGTTGGAATATTGCGTGCAGTTCTGGTTTCCTTCCTATCAAAAAGATGTTGTGAAACTTGAAAGGGTTCAGAAAAGATTTACAAGCATGTTGCCTGGGTTGGAAGATTTGAGCTAAAGGGAGAGACTGAACAGGCTGGGGCTGTTTTCCCTGTAGCGTCAGAGGCTGAGGGGTGATCCTATAGAGGTTTACAAAATTATGTGGGGCATGGATAGAGTGAATAGGCAAAGTCTTTTTCTTGGGGTCGGGGAGTCCAGAACTAGCAGGCATAGGTTTAAGGTGAGAGGGGAAAGATATAAAAGAGACCTAAAAGGCAACATTTTCACACAGAGGGTGGTACGGGTATGGAATGAGCTGCCAGAGGAAGTGGTGGAGGCTGGTACAATTGCAACATTTAAAAGGCATTTGAATGAGTATATGAATAGGAAGGGTTTGGAGGGATATGGGCCAGGTGCTGGCAGGTGGCATTAGATTGGGTTGGGATATCTGGTTGGCATGGACGGGTTGGACCAAAGGGTCTGTTTCCATGCTGTACATCTCTATGACTCTATGTCTTTGAATATCTTATATGTCTCAATTAAGTCACCTCTCAACCTTCTCGCTAATGAAAACACCCTCAATTCCCTTAGCCGTTCCTCATGAGACCTGCCCTCTATACCAGGCAACATCTGAGTAAATCTCCTCTGAACCCTTTCCAAAGCTTTCACATCCTTCCTCTAATGTGGTGACCAGAACTGAACACAATACAAAGTGCTGCCATACTAGAGTTTTGTACAGCTGCAGCATGACCTCATGGCTCCAAAACTCAAACCTTCTACCAATAAAAGCTAACACACCCTTTGCCTTCTTAACAACCCTAACAACCTGGGTGGCAACTTTCAGGGATCTATTTACATGGACACCGAGATCTCTCTGCTCATTTGCACAGCCACAAATTTTACCATTAGCCCAGTATTCTTTATTCCTGTTGTTTCTTCCAAAGTGAATCAGCTCACACGTTTCCGCTTTAAACTCCACTTTAAGAGGAAATGGGTGCGATCCTTAATGAGTACTTTAAATCTGTATTCACCAAAGAAAGGGACATGAGGGATATTGAGGTTAGGGAAAGGTCTGTGAATAATCCCATGCAGGTAACATAACGAAGGAGGAAGTGTTCTGTGTCTTGATATACATTAATGTAGATAAGTTCCTAGGGCCAGAACGGAATCTATCCCAGGATACTGTGGGAGGCAAGGAAGGACATAGCTGTGGCCTTAACAGATATCTTTGCATCCCCTTTGGCCCCAGGCAAAATTCCACAGGACTGGAGAATGCTAATGCTTTTCCGTTATTTAAGAAGGAAAAAAGGAATAATGCAGGTCAATACATGCTGATGAGCCTGAAGTCAATAGTGGGGAAGTTATTGGAGAAGATACTGAGAGATAGGATTTATTCACATTTGGAAGCAAATGGATTCATTAGTGATAGGCAACATGGGTTTGTGCGGGAAGGTCATGTATCGCCAACTTGATTGAGTTTACAGAGGAGGTGACAAGAATGGTTGATAAGGGAAGGGCAGTGAATGTTGTCTACATGGACTTCAGTAAGACATTTGATAAGATACCCCATGACAGGCTGATACAGACGTAGAGTCCCATGGGATCAAGGGTGACCTGACATGATGATAACAAAACTGGCTTGGTCATGGAAGATAGAGGGTACCATTGGAAGGTTGCTTTGCAGAATGGAGATCAGTAACTAGTGGTGTTCACAGGAATCAGTGCTGGAACCTTTGTTGTTTGTAACATATTTATAAATGATCTGGAGGAAAATGTTCTGAGGAAGGGTCACGAGACCCAAAACATTAACTTTGATTTCTGTTCACAAATGCCACCAAACCTGCTGAGCTTTTCTAGCAACTTCTGTTTTTGTTTGTGTGGAGGAAAATGTAAGTAGTTTGTTTAGTAAGTTTGTGGATGACACCAAAATTGGCGGAGTTGCAGACAATGAGGAGGATTGTCAAAGGATACAGTGAGATATAGATTACAGATTTGGGCAGAGAAATGGCAGATGGAGTTTAATCTGGACAAATGCATGGTGATGCATTTTGGAAGATCAAATTCAGGTGCAAGTTATATAATAAATGACAGAACCCTTAGAAACATTGACACACTGAGGGATCCAGGCATATAGGTCCACATATATCTGAAAGTGGCAACACAGGTGGATAAGATGGTCAAGAAAGCATACAGCATGCTTGCCTTCATTGGCCGGGGCATCGAATATTAGATTAGATTAGATTAGATTACATACAGTGTGGAAACAGGCCCTTTGGCCCAACAAGTCCACACCGCCCCGCCAAAGCGCAACCCACCCACACCCCCACATTTACCCCTTACCTAACACTACGGGCAATTTAGCATGGCCAATTCATCTGACCTGCACGTCTTTGGACTGTGGGAGGAAACCGGAGCACCCGGAGGAAACCCACGCAGACACGGGAAGAACGTGCAAACTCCACACAGTCAGTCGCCTGAGGCGGGAATTGAACCCGGGTCTCTGGCGCTGTGAGGCAGCAGTGCTAACCACTGTGCCACCGTGTCGCCCACATATAAAGGCTTGCAAGTGATTTGACGGCAGTACAAAACTTCAGTGAGGCCAAATTTGAAATATTGCATGCAGTTCTGGTTGCCACATTACCATAAGGATGTGGATGCTTTGGAGAGGATTTACTAGGATGTTGCTTGGTCTGGAAGATTTTGGTTATGATGACAGTTGGATAAACTTGGATTGTTTTCATTGGAATGACAGAGGCTAAGGGGGCAACCTGATAGAGGTCTACAAAAGTATAAGAGGCAAAGATAGGGTGGATAGTCAGAGGCTTTTTCCCAGGATGGAAAGGTCAACTACAAGAGGGCATAGGTTCAGGGTGAGAGGGGGAAAGTTTAGGGGAAACGTGCGGGGAAAACCTTTCACACAGAGGGTCATGGGTACCTGGAATGCACTGCCAGTGGAAATGGTGAAGCAGGCACATTAGTAATGTTTAAAGCTTATCTTGATAGGTGCAAGATGCATGAACGTGAGGTGAATAGAGGAATAGATATGATGTGTGGGCAGTACATATCGGGTCTAAATAAGGATTAGGTATTGGTATGATGTTGATGGGCTGAAAGACCTGCTCCTGTGTGTGCTGTGCTGTATTGTATTGTACCAACTAAAAGATGCATTGCAGAAATTCACCTGAGTTCCTCAGACAGCAGCTTCCAAACTCATGACCATTTTCATTGAGAAGAACAAGGACAACAAATACATGGGAACAGCATCACCTGCAATTTTCTCTCCAAGCCACTCATCATCATCATTGGAAATATATCAGTCTCCCTTCAGTGGGTCTAAATCCTGTAACTCCCTCCCTAAGGGTATTGTGGGTCTACCTACAGACTATGGATGGCAACAGTTCAAGAAAATATTTGTGGAGTTGCAGAAAGTATTTGTTTAAATGTATTCTCAACATTTTTGCGTTTAGCAGTGCCGATTGTTATAACGTTGTCTTTTCATTTCTGATTTTGATTTTCACAAGAAGGCAGTCACTTTCACCTCCTCAAGGGCAACTAGGCATGGGCAATAAACCCTGCTCACGTCAACAATGCCCATATCCCATGAAGGAACATAAAAAATTATTTTACTGATGAATATTGTTTTAAATAGCAATACTGTGAAGATTGCTAGACTTTGAGAAGCTTTTCCTTTATTTTGCCAGCCTTTTTAATATCTATGTTTTTACTATTCTATTATGAATTGTTCAATAATACTTTAAATTATATTACTGGGCATTCTGTAGCAATTTACTGCATTAGTCTTTATTGTAGAAAACATTCTAAAAATTCTATTAATATTAAAGAATACAGGGATGAATGGAATACCATCACCATTGCTAAGATAGTCTTAAAGAAACTAATTGGGCTAAAGGTTAGTGACCCCCTGACTCTGATGGCTAGTATCCTAAGATCCTCAAAGAGGTAGCTACAGATATAGTGGGATGTATTGGTTGTAGTTTCCAAATATCGTTGGATTCTGGAGAAGTGCCAAACAATTGGAAAACTGCTAACATGACACCCCTATTCAAACAGGGAGGAAGGCAAAAAACAATAACTGTAGGCCAATTAGCCAAACAGCTTTTGTCGGAAAACTATTGAAATGAATTATTAAGTAAGTAATAGCAGATCATTTGGAAAATCATAATCTAATCAAGCAGAGTCAGAATGGCTTAGAATTTTATGAGGAAGTTGAAAAAGAGTGAATCGAGGGGAACTAGTAGATGTGTTGTATTTGGAATTCCAGAAGGCATTCAACGAGGTACCTCACAAAAGGTTAAATCATAAGATAAGATCCCATGGTGTTGAAGGTAGTATATTGACATCTATTGGCTAATGGGCAGGAAACAGTGAGTGGGGATAAAGGGTTCTTTTTCAAGTTGACAACCTGTGACCAGAACAGTAAGTTAGCACATAGGTGCAGCAGGTAATCATGAAAGCTAATGGAATGTTCGCCTATATTTCAAGAGAGTTGGAGTATAAGAATAAAGAAGTCTTACTGCAATTGTACAAGGTGCTGATGAGACCACACCTGGAGTACTATGAGCAATTTTGGATCTTTTATTTAAAGAAAGATATTATTTAATTAGAGACAGTTCAAAGAAGTCTTACTAGAATGATCCTAGGTATTGAGGAATTGTCTTACGACCAAAGGCTAAACAGGTTGGGAATTTATTCACTGGAGTTTAAAAGAATGAGAGGTGACCTCATAAAAACAGGCAGCATTCTTGAGGGGCTTAACAGAGTAAGTGCTGAGAGAATGTTTCTCCTCATGGGAGAGTCTCCGACCAGAGGGCACAGGGTCAGAATGAAGGGGCTTCAATTTAAAACTGAGATGAGGACTTTTTCTTTCAGAGGATTGAGAGTCTTTATAACTCCTTACCACAGAGAGCTATGAGGGCAGAGCCCTTGGGTATATTTAAGGCTAAGATAGATAAATTCTTGATCAGTAGAAGAATCAGGGGTTATGAATGAAGGGCAGGAAAGCAGATGTAATGAATATCAGATAAGCCATGATCCTTTTGGATTCACAGACCTGGCTCCAGAGGACAAGGGGCCTATATTCCTATTTCTGATGATTTTATTGTCTTTCAAGCATTTTAAATCTGTTTCTTTGTAATACTGTATATCTGTACTGCTTCCTGGTTCTACCCACCAGCTATAGGATTCTCTCCCTTTTAAAATAGTGGCTACAGTCTTTTCAAATATTCTCACTGAAATGCGATTTAGGTACTGAGTTTCTTCAAATCATTAACTTTTACAAATTTTTCTTCTTCTTCTAGACATTTTTACTCAATTTATTTACATTTTCTTATTTTAAGCTTAAATAAACCCTAAAGCCTTCACAAGTCTGAATGTATTAAATTTATGTTCTGACCCTTTCACTATTGTTTGCAGTTGTGCCTCATCGAACTTAATTTTGACTGTAGCAAAACTTGTTGCTTTTCATGGGAGCACTCTTTTATACATATCAGCCTTCATTTTTGTATTTGTGTTTTTCCCTTAAGGATGACCAAATTTACAATTGGCCTTCAGTTACTCTTTGCAGAGCTTCCTTCACTAAGTTTCTGTATTTCCTACGTCTAGCTGACTTTTCTCTTTCAAGCCCACATTCTTGCCCCAACATTTCTTACCAGCTTCTGAATTAAATTTTGGCTTTGATGTTCTGTGCTTGTCTTTTTGTTGCTTCCACAGCTGCTGCTGTCTCTCTCTGTTGCTAATCACTAGATTTGCTGGATTTCTTCTCCATATGCTTGCACTCAAATGTGACCACTCTTGGAACTTCTATCTATTTGCCATTTTTCTCAGTATATGGTACTGGGTATTTCATTGCCACTAATCTTCCTCTGTCCTTCATTTGTTTTGGGTCTATCGAGATAAACCACTGTAGAATGTCTACAGAAGAAACACTATTCTTCGATAATAACAATGTTTATTACAGGGATACATAATTACTAGGAGCTTATGGTGCTGATACAGTTACATTTGTTCCCTCAGAGAGCTGGAGTATAACTGTAGGATAATTTGTGGTCTCTACCATCAGACTATGTGTGGCATCATAGAATGTGTGGAATCAATGTAACATGAACTACAGAACTGTGATATTTTACAACAGAACTCAAACAAACTAAATCAGAGTGACAGGTTTGCAAATTGTCTTAATCTTTGATATTTAAACTCAGAGTGAGGAGGTTGATGATGTCAGTAATAATATTAATCTTAATACTATATTTTTTTAAATTGCTTGAATTATGCAAACTAAGTAAAAGAGAAACTTGTTGGAGCTGCAGATTAATAGCGTGTGCAAATAATGAATGTTGTTGTTGTTACTTGATGTTACTCTGATATTAGAAAAGCAGAGAGAACTGTGGAAAGAAGTAGGAGTAAGACACTAAGTGACATGCAAACATCTATGTAAATAGAGTGTATAGTACTGGAGAGAGAAAAAGACCCTTACTCTAGGATAAGGAAGCCTGAGGGGTGCTAGAGATGAATAGTAAAGAGGGAGTACCATAAAGAGTGTATGTGTAGTTACCCTACATCCAGAGAAATGAGAGATGATCCAGTGTGTTCATAAAGCTTGCTCGCAGTAAGGTTAGCAAAAATAATACTGAAACAAGGATCATATAAAACTATGTACCTTGATGGAAAGGATAGGATAACAATAGCAAATCCATAGGATGCATATGGACACATTGGCATAAATAGCTCTTACTATACTGGTAACCTAATGACCTGGGCCCATTTTTTGTATGATCCTTTCTTTTACCCTCTGTGAATGTTGGATGCTGAGGAGTCCCTCAGGGGTTAAAAGGGAACTGCCAAGTGCATCAGAATCCAGTTATACCTTTAGTTATCTGTTTTAAAAACTGCTTTGAATGTTTTTATCCTTCAAACAGGGATCATTTAACAGTATCAATTTACCTGTTGGTTCCCTTCCCTTACATAGAGTACTCAATAAGAAACCTCTTGCATATTAAGTGACTTAGCCTGCCTCATCTCACTGGTTAGTGAATACAGGGAGTTGTTTATTGTCTTATTTGTTCCTTCAACTAATACCACCTACAGAAAGAATTTAATATAATTTGTGACACTTAATATCACAAATCAGAAAAAGAACAACAAACCTTTTTATATCAGAAGGCTTCATTCTTCAAGCTGCCAAAAAGAGCAACTATTGTTGTGTTTCAATGAGAGCTGTCAAAACAACTTCATATAGGTTTCATTAAGCAATGGCATGTTTTTTCAACATGCTAATTACCTGTTGCTGTCATTCTTTTTTACACAATTGTTTGATGAATGATTAAGTGACCAATTTTAATACAAAATCCTTGCGTTGTCACCTCGGAATGATATTCTTGCCTTTGTATTGGATAGTTGCTACGCCCCATTCCAGAGATTTCAGGTCATAAATTCATCTGGCCTTTCCATGGCATTTTATTACAAATGAAAATTGCTGCTGTTCATCTCGTGCTTTATGGAATCACAAAATGTTTACAATGCCATAGAAAACCATTCAGCCCCTTGCTACCATGTTACTTCTCCACAAGTGTAAATTAACCAGTCCTGCTGCCCTTTTACTGTAACCCTGCAAATGTTTTCTCTTCAGATGCTTGTTAAATTTCCTTTTGAAAGCCTAGTTTGTACCTGCTGCCACCACACTTACTAAATTGCATCTTCCAGATTTAAACCACTCACCCTGCAAGAAAGATTTTCCCTACATTGCAGTTTGTTTTTGCTAATCATATTAAGTTGATGTCCTCTAGTCCTCAATCTTTCCACCTATGGGAATAGGTCTTTTCCATCTAGATCTTGAACATTTCTATCAAATCTCCTTGCAGGAGAACAATAGGCTTCTCTATGTACCTGATGTCCCTTATACCTGGAACCATTCTCATAAATCTTTACTGCACCTCCTCAAGATTTTCTAAGGTGCAGTGGCAAGAATTGAATACAATACACCAGTTGAGACTGAACTCACGTTTTGTTAAAATTCATCATAATTCATTTACTTTTGTATTAATTTTTGCTTATATAACCTACTATCCCATCCACCTTATGAACCACTTTCTCAATCACCTCCATCACCTTCGGGCGGCACGGTGGCACGGTGGTTAGCACTGCTGCCTCACAGCGCTAGAGACCCGGGTTCACTTCCCGCCTCAGGCGACTGACTGTGTGGAGTTTGCACGTTCTCCCCGTGTCTGCGTGGGTTTCCTCCGGGTGCTCCGGTTTCCTCCCACAGTCCAAAGATGTGCAGGTCAGGTGAATTGGCCATGCTAAATTGCCCGTAGTGTTAGGTATGGATGGGTTGCGCTTCGACGGGGCAGTGTGGACTTGTTGGGCCGAAGGGCCTGTTTCCACACTGTAAGTAATCTAATCTAATCACTTTCACTGTTTTGTGTACATGTGCTTCCAGATTTCTCTTCTCCTGCAACCTCTCAGGAATTGTATCTTTTATCATGCAAAAAAGATCTGGCATGCAGGAGAATCCAACACTCAGGAGCAGGCTGATTTTGAGAAAAGGCAAAGACACAGCCATGAGTTCATTAGTTGTGAAGTAGAATAGAGGACCCTGAGATTAGCAGTTAGCAGCAGACAGATGAGTTTTTAATTGCACCATCTTTAAAGTAAAAATCGGTCTTTAGATTAAGTAGTAAATTGTACACACTGTTACAACTTTGTGTTGGTGGTGGAAGGAGTGAATGTTGGCAGCTATGATTCTGTTTAACAAAAACAGAAATTGCTGGAAAAGCTCAGCAGGTCCGACAGCATCTGTGGAGAGAAGTCAGAGTTAACGTTCAGTGACCCTTCCTCAGAATTGATGGTAGCTAGGAGAATATTGGTTTAATTCTGTTTAAGTGGACTGCTTTGTGCCGATATTGTCAAGCTCTTTGAGTGTTGTTGGAGCTGGACTCATACAGACAAACTAGAGAGTATTCTATCACACTCCTGACTTATGCCTTCTAGATGGTGAATGGACATTGGGGAGTCAAAGGGTCAGGTACTCACAGCAGAATTCCATTTCTCTGATCCGTATATTACTGATCCTTAATTCCCCTTGAGAAACTGGTGATGAGTTGCTTTCTTGAACAGCACAGCCCTAACTTCCCCACTCTATTCTTTTAAAGTAAAGATTCTCATCCCTGAAACAATTCTCATAAATCTCTTCGGCATTCTCTCCAATACCTTCATGTCTTACTTAAATCTGTACCCAGGTCTATATGCAGTTAGTGGATTAGTATCTTACAAAAGTTGAACATAATCTCCTACTATGCTCAGGTTGGTTCTGGGGACAACAGTGGGGACCCTGACAAAGCGCAGCAATAGGGCCCATGATTTCTTGTTCTTTCCCCAGAATAATACCAAGGAAACCATATGCTTATTAACTGTGGTCTCAATATATCTTGCCATTTTTAGTAACATGCACAAATACATACATGTTCCTGCACCCCAGTTAGACACCTTTGCACTGTCCTTGACTAACAAAGCCACACCTCCCCCTCTCTTACCACCTTCCCTGTTCTTAATAAAAGATCTAAACCCTGGAACCTGCAACATCCATTCCTGACCCTGCTCTATCCATGTCTCCAAAGTCACAGGTACCTATCCATACTGCAAGCTCACCTATCTTATTTCGGATACTTCTGGCGATGAAGTACTTCAAACCAGCTTGCTGTCTGCCAGCACATTCCTGTGATCCTGAAATCCTGTCCATGCCCTCCTTCCTCTCATCCCAAAATCTCTGAAATCTGCCAGAGTGAACAAGACAAAATTAACAGTGCTGTAAAACTGGAATGCTGCAATATGCCTAAATACTGAAACATGATCGCTGATTCCTGACCTAAATGAAAATCTTTGTTCACGTGACATTTTCTGGTAGTGTGCTTTCACATCATTAGTGATAATATCCTATGTTTTGGAGATAATTTCGGTGATCTAGTAATTCTTTTGAATTTGATCTGCATGTCATAGCTTTCTTTTGCTTCAACTTCAGTTATTTCAACATCATCAACTCATAGCCATATTTTGTCTACGTTTATCTGGATAGCACAAGCTAAATCAGGAAAGAGCTGCTAAACTGATAGTCCCGACAATGAACATTTTCAATGGAAAGAATCTAAAAATGAGTTTGAAAATTTCAGTTGAGGGGATTCACTATGCAGCTCTACTTTGGACCTATGATGAGGAACACAAGGAGCAGACACTAACACAGCAGTCAACTTCTCCTTAGGCATCTACCGCTCCACAACATTGAGGGGAAGTAGATAAAGATCCAGTTCAAAGGAGGCAATACCCATTGGGGATGGTCATAAACATCCAGCCAGCAGCAGTATTGTGTGCCATCTACAAAATGCACTGCAGAAATTAACCTAGACTCCTAAGACAGCACCTTCCAAACTCACAATCACTACCATCTAGAAGGATAAAGGCAATAAATATATGAGAACACCACCACCTGCAAGTTCCCCTCCAAGTCACTCACCATCCTGATTTGGAAATATGTCGTCATTCCTTCACTGCTGCTGGGTCAAAGTCCTGAAACTTATTCTTAACATCTTTTCCTTGGGTTGGGGGAGTTCAGAACTAGAGAGCATAGATTTAAGGTGAGAGGCCTAAGATTTAAAAATGACCAAAGGGGCAACTTTTTAACGCAAAGGATAGTGCATGGATGGAATGAACTGCCAGAGGAAGTGGTGGAGGCTGGTACAATTACAACATTTAAAAGGCATATGGATGGGTACATGAAAGGAAGGGTTTTGAGGGATGTGGATGAAGTGCTGACAAATGGAAATAGATTAATTTAGGATATTTGGTTGGTACGGGCGAGTTGGATCAAGGGGTCTGTTTCTGTGCTATACATCTCTATGACTCTATGTTGTGGATATATCAGTGAACAGTAAAGTTGAAAGTTAGTTTAATGTTTTAGTGTTCAGTAGAGGAAGATTTTGACTTTGAATGATAATGAAAATTGGGTAATAGTGAGTCGATGATCTGTGACTACCTCTCTTGGTTTTTACATCCATTTGATCGATCGGTCAATTTGTTCATTTAATTTTCAGAGCCAATTCTGAGGCTCCACAGCTGCACATAGCATCCGAAGTACAGCTGTTGTGGCGCCACTATGCTCAGGCTATGCTGCCCATCCCTAAACAAATAGTAGTTTATTGGACAACAAATAATCAGATTGTCAATCAGCACAGCCAAGCTGCTGCTAGAAGCAATCTTGATAGCTCACACAATTTGGCTTGTTTCAGCAGGCGAACAAAACTATTTGAATAAAACATAGTTTTTGTCTCCAGAAAGGAATGACTTATTCCTCATCAGTGGATCTGCTATCAATGCATGCATATTTTAGTCCAAACTATATTTCAGCAAACAGCTATCGCATTCTTTTTATGTTTAGTCAGAGAGTGCGAGAGAGATTAATTCACTCTCTCTTACACATACACACATAAACACACACACACACACATACATTTGTTTAGTGGTTGAAGTGAGAGATCGTTGTCGCTCCTTTTATATATCTTAATTTGCTATCTCACAGGTTGTCAGTCTCTAAGATAACAACAAATCGCATATATGGAGTACTTTAATATAGAAAAACATCCCAAGCATAATTAGACGAAATAATAACATTGCCAAAGAAGGAAATATTAAAATGGTATTCAAAGAAAAGAGGGAGATGACAGTATAGACCAAGTATAGTATGGCTTAATGGTGTACTCGTCTACTGAGGTAGTATGGGCTGAGGTTAGAAACAGGAGAGGAGAGGTCACACTGCTGGGAGCTTTTTATAGGCCTCCGCAGAGTTCCAGGGATGTGGAGGAGAGGATTGGCAAAACGATTCTGGGTAGGAGTGAAAGGAACAGGGTGGTCATTATAGGGGACTTTAACTTCCCCAACATTGACTGGAAATGCTATAACTCTAGTACATCGGATGGGTCAGTTTTTGTCCAATGTGTACAGGAGGGTTTCCTGACACAGTATGTCAAAGGGCCAACAAGAGACGATGGAGAGTTACAGATTAGCTAGGAAGCATTTAAAGTAAGAGTTAAGAAGAGCAAAGAGAGGACATGAGCAGTCTTTAGAAGGTAGAATAAAGGGAAAACCCTAAAGTTTTCTATAGGTATGTGAGGAATAAAAGGATGACTAGGGTAGGAATAGATAAAAACAAGGACTGCAGATGCTGGAAACCAAAGTCTAGATTAGAGTGGTACTGGAAAAGCACAGCAGGTCAGGCAGCATCCGAGGAGCAGGAAAATCGACGTTTCGGGCAAAAGCCCTTCATCAGGAATAGAGGCAGGGTGCCTGCAGAGTGGAGAGGAATAGGGCCAGTCAAAGACAGAAGTGGAAAGTTGTGTGTGGACCCTGTGAAGATCGAAGAGGTGCTAAACGAATATTTCTCATTGGTTATCACTTAGGAAAAGGAGAATATTGTAAAGGAGAAGATGAGATAAGAGATATTAGACTAGAAAGCATTGAGATTAGTAAGGAAGAGGTGTTACCAATTCTAGAAGGAGTGAAAGTAGACAAGTCTCCTGGGCCAGATAGGATTTATCTGAGGGTTCTCTGGGAAGCTAGGAAAGAAGTGTTGGAGCCTTTGGCTTTGATCTTTAAGTCGTCATTGTCTACAGATTTAGTACCAAAGGACTGGAGAATTTCAAATGTTGTGCCCTTGTTCAAGAAGGGCAGTAGAGATGACCCAGGTAATTATAGACCAATGAGCCTTACATCTATTGTTGGAAAAGTTTTGGAAAGGATTATAAGAGATGGGATTTATAATCATCTAGCAAGCAACAATTTGATTGCAGTTAGTCAACATGGTTTCGTCAAGGGCAGGTCATGTCTCATAAACCTCATTGAGTTTTTTGAGAAGGTGACCAAGCATGTAGATGAGGGTAGGGCAGTTGACATGGTGTACATGGACTTCAGTAAAACCTTTGATAAGGTTCCACATGATAAGCTGTTAGAGATAGTGCATGTGACATGGGATTAAGGGTGATTTTGCAGTTTGAATTAGAAACTGGCTTTCTATAAGAAGGCAGCAAGTGGTGGTTGACGGAAAATATTCAGCCTGGAGTCAGTTACTAGCAGTGTGCCAAATGGATCTGTTTTGGGACCACTGCTGTTTGTTATTTTTATAAATGACTTAAATGCAGGCATAGATGGATGGGTTAGTAAGTTTGTAGATGACACCAAAGTCGGTGGAGTAGTGACTTTGATAATGTTGCAGGGGGACTTGGATAAACTTGGATAAAGAACTGGGCTGAGAGGTGGCAAGTGGTGTTCAATGCAGATAAATGTGAGGTGATTCACTTTGGGAAGAATAACAGGAAGGCAGAATACTGGGTCAATGGAAAGATTCTTGGTAATGTGGATGCGCAGAGGGATCTTGGAATCCATGTACATTGATCCCTGAAATTGCCACCCAGGTTGATCGTGCTGTTAAGAAGGTATATGGTGTGTTAGATTTTATTGGTAGAGAGATTGAGTTCCGGAGCCATAATGTCATGCTGCAATTATACAAAATATTAGTGCGGCCGCACTTGGAATATTGTGTACAGTTCTAGTTGCCCCATTACAGGAAGGATGTGGAAGCATTGGAGAAGGTGCAGGGGAGATTTACCAGGATTTGCCTTGTCTGGAGGGAAGTTCTTATAGGGAAAGGCTGAGAGACTTGGGTCTGTTTTCATTGGACAGAAGAAGGCTAAGAGGGGATTTGATAGAGACATACAAGACGATCAGAGGATTAGATAGGATAGACCGTGAAAGTCTTTTTCCTAGGATGATGACGTCAGCTTGTGTGAGGGGGCATAACTACAATTTGAGGGGTGATGGATTTAAGACAGATGTCAGAAGCAGCTTCTTTACGCAGAGAATGGTAAGTGCGTGCAATGCCCTGCCTGCCAATGTAGTTAACTCAGCTACATTAGGGACATTTAAACAATCCTTGGATAAGCACATGGATGATGATGGGATAGTGTTGGAGGATGGGCTTAAATTAGTTCACAGGTCGGGGCACAACTTCGAGGGCCGAAGGGCCTGTTCTGTGCTATATTGTTCTATGTTCTATGTTCTAAATGTTGCTATCGTATCTGCCTCCACCACCTCCTCTGGCAGCACATTCCAGTCACTTACCACCCTTTGTACAAAAACCGTGCCTCTCCCTTAAACCTACCTCTTTTACTTTAAACCTATATCCTCTAGTAAGTGACATGCCTATCCTGGGATAAAAAAGAGTCCAACTATCCATTCTATCCTTGTCTCTTATAATTTTGTAAACTTCTATGAGGTCGGCCCAATCTTTGGCTGTAAGTTCTAAGATGGAAATGAAATTTGTATTGTCAATCCCCTCCCTGCCATAACTCTAACAGTGATAATCTATCCTGTGTTGGTGATGTGTCTCTTACTGGTGCAAATTTTAGGCTTTTGATCTTTTTTAATATAAAGTCTTGATGCATGAAATCCTTGCTCAGCTTCTTCAGTGTGTTTCGTTAGTAGGACGAATTTATGATATAAATGAAATCAATATTCATGAGCAAATCTTTTGAATTGTTCATTTGCAAACTGCAGACCATTGTCTTACAATGTCCAGCATGCTGTATGTGGTAGAGATTTTCTGAGTGACTCTATCATGCTTATGCTATCATTTTGTGGAACTAGATTATCTCAATCAATAATGACAATCTTGCCTTTTAACTCAAATAACCCATTTCAAGCACTTCCACTTAATGGAAAATATGACAGTAATAGTGGAGTCATTCTTCTCTTGACTATTCAAGCCATGTGAAATTTAATCATTGATCATTCCTGTATTGATTTCAAAACACTGACCACCACACTGTTACACAGTCATGTAGCACTTCATAAAACCAAATAAACTTGATATATTCTCTGAAGAATTTCAAGTCTAAGTGCTGTTGGTGTATCTAATCAATCATTGAAGTCTACCAAATCATTAATGAAAGTAAGAAGTCTAGGTTGTTCAAAGTACTGGCATAGTATGGCATTAGGAGAAAGTGAGGACTGCAGATGCTAGAGATCAGAGCTTAAAAATGTGTTGCTGGAAAAGCGCAGCAGGTCAGGCAGCATCAAAGGAACAGGAGAATCGACGTTTCAGGCATAAGCCCTTCTTCAGTAAGGGCTCCTGAAGAAGGGCTTATGCCCGAAACGTCGATTCTCCTGTTCCTTTGATGCTGCCTGACCTGCTTTTCCAGCAACACATTTTTAAGCTATAATATGGCATTACTCAACGTAAATTATGGCCAGCCTTCAAGCCAGTACTTCCTTATTGGACGTGTTCTGCTTCACATTTTTGTGATTCCTGGATTTCTTGCATTTTTTCTTTCTATAGCGATTTCCAACATAAAGACTCCAGCTTCTTCAATTAAATCTATGTCTTCTCTCTCTGATGGACTAACTAGTCTTCTCAACAGTGTGTCTTCTGTTGTCTGGTACTTCCCATGCACATATTCAGTTATTCAGTCACAGTTCAAATTGGATGGGTTACATAGGGCAGGACTGGTCCTGGGGGAGTGTTTGCTAGACCAGTTGGGGAGGGTTTAAACTAATATGCTAGGGGGGTGGGAACCTAGGTAAGGAGTCAGAGAAGGAGGGAGCAAAGACAAAAACAAAAAGGTAGAAAAGGAAATAAGAAAAGTGATAGGCAAAGAAACCAAGAACAAAATTCAAATAGGGCTATTGAGAAAAATATTGGAAGTGAGGCAAACAATGTTAAAAAGACAAGCTTAAAGGCTTTGTGCCTTAATGTGCAGAGCATTTGCAATAAAGAGGACGAACTAATTGTGCAGATAGGTGTAAACAGGTACAATATAATTGGAATTATGGAGACATGGCTTCAGGGTGACCAGGGATGGGAACTGAATGTCCCAAGATATTCAGTACTTAGGAAATGGCATTGCTGGTTAAAGAAATTAAGACAACAGTGAGAAAGGATATTTGCTCTGTGGAGTCTGTATGCATAGGGTTGAGAAATATTAAGGGGCAAAAAACAGCAGGTGTCATATATAGACCCCAAAACTGCAGTGGTGATTTTGAGAATGGCATTGAACAGGAAATTAGAAATGCATATGATAAGGAAATTGTGGTGAACCTGGGTGATTTTAATCTGCGAGGAAGGGCCTGTGCCCGAAATGTCGAATCTCCTGTTCCCTGGATGCTGCCTGACCTGCTGTGCTGTTCCAGCAATAAAGTTTCAACACTGATTTTAATCTGCACATAGATTGGGCAATTCAGATTAGCCACAATGCCATAAAGGAGGAATATCTAGAGTGTACATGGGATGGTTTTCTTGACCAATATGTGGAGGAACCAACTAGACAACAGAAAATTTTAGACTGAGTACTGTGTAATGAGAAGGGAATCATTGCCAGTATGGCTGTGCAAGATCTCTTGGGGATGAGTGACCATAACAGGATAGAAATTTTTTATCAAGATGGAGAGTGAGGTAGTTGATTAAGGCGCTGAGTCTTCATAAAGGAAACTATGAAGATATGAGGCGTGAGTTGGCCTTAATAGATTAGGAAGAGTTTGTTAAAGGAATGACAATGTATAGGCAATGCCAAACATTCAAGAATCTCAGAGGGATCTGCAACAACTGTTCATTCCTATCTGACATAAAAGCAGAACAGGTAAGAGGGCTAATCCATGGCTTACAAAGGAGATTTGCGATGGTATCTAATTCAAGGAAGAAGCATACAAATTGGCCATAAATAATAGGTCTGAGGATTGGGAGCAGTTTAGAATTCAGCAAAGAAGGACCAAGGGATTGATTCAGAGGGGAACGTAAAGACTGACACTAAGAATTTTGATAGGTATGTGAAGAGACTGAGATTGGTGAAGACAAATGTAGGTCCCCTACAGAAAAGGGGGAATGTAGAATAGAGACAAAGAAATGGCTGAACAACTGAAATCATATTTTGGTTCTGTCTTCACAAAAGAGGACACAAATCAGATACCAGAAATGTTAGAGAATGCAAGATTTATAGAGCAAAGAACTGAGGGAAATCAATATTAGTAGAGAAATAGTGCCAAGAAAATTGATGGGATTGAAGGAGGATAAATCCCCAGGACCTCATAATCTACATTCCAGAGTACTTAACAAAGTGGCTGCAGAAATAGTTGATGCATTGGTAGTCATCTGGAACAGCCCCTTATAGACCAGTAAGCCTAACATCAATAGTGGGAAAGATTCTTGAATCCATTATGAAGGACTTCATAGCAGAACATTTAGAAAGTAGTGGCAGGATCAGACAGAGTCAGCATGGATATATGAAGGGAAAATCATGCTTGACAAATCTATTGGAATTCTATGAAGATGTAATACGTAGAGTTGATAAGGGGGAGCCAGTTGATGTGATATATTTGGACTTTCAAAACATGTTTGATAAAGTCCCACATAAGAGATCATTATGCAAGATTAAAGGGGAAGTGTATTCAAATGGTTAGAAAACATTAATGAGTTAATGAGTCCTTTTCAAATTGACAGACGGTAACTAGTGGGGTGTCACAGGGATCAGTGCTGGGACCCCAGGTTTTCACAATATATATTAATGATTTGGATGAGAGAACAGAATGTAACATATCAAAGTTTGCAGATGATGCCAAATTGGGCAGGAGGGTGAACTATGATGAGGATGTAGAGATCCTTCACCAAGATCTGGACAGGTTGGGTGAGTGGGAGAAAATTAGGACTTTGGGTGAGTGGGCAAATCAATGGAAGATGCAGTATAATTTGGAAAAATGTGAGGTTATTCACTTTGGAAGCAAAAACAAGAAGGTAAATTACTACCTGAATGGCTGTAAATTGGGAGAGGGGAGTGTGCAGTGGGACCTGGGTGTCCTTGTACACCTGTTGCTGAAGGTAAGCATGCAGATGCAGCAGGTGGTAAAGAAGGCAAATGGTCTGTTGGCCTTTATTGCGAGAGGTTTCATGTACAGGAGCAGGGATGTGTTGTTGCAGTTATAGATGGCTTTGGGGAGGCCACATCTGGAATATTGTGTGCAGTTTTGGTCTCCTTTTCTGAAGGAGGATACTCTTGCTCTCGAGGGAGCGCAGTGAAGGTTCACCAGGCTGTTTCCGGGGATGGCAGGACTGAGGTATGAGGAGAGATTGACGAGGTTTGAATTGTTTTTACTGGAGTTCAGATGAATGAGGGGGAGCTCATAGAGACTTTAAATTCTAACAGGACTAGACAGGGTAGATGCTGGGAGGATGTTCCCGATAGTGGATGTGACCAGAACCAGGGGTCACAGTCTGAGGATTCAGGCTAGACTATTTAGGACAGAGATGAGGAGACAATTCTTCACCCAAAGAGTGGTGAGCCTGAGTGGTGAGTAGTTGATGCCAAAACATTGAATATATTCAAGAGGCAGCTAGATATAGCACTTGGGATGAATGGGATCAAAGGTTATGGGGAGAAAGCAGGATTAGGCTATTGAGATAGACATGATTGCGATGAATGGTGGAGCAGGCTTGAAGGGCTGAATGGTCTCCTTCTGTTCCTATTTTCTTTGTTTTGTTTTTTTTTTTTCGCTCATTAGTTTCAATTTAGACCATTGAATACTGGATGGTGTTTTAGCTATTTCTTTTAGCTGGTCAGTTTCTTCCTTAAACTGTAGGTTCACTAGGTCATATAAAATATTTTGCAAGCAAATATTCCTCCCAAACCTTCAAAGGCTGCAAACTGCCATTCATAAGTGATCTAGAAACATAGCAGACTGGTCTAAACTTTCTATTTCTATGCATGTGAAACAGTAGTGTTCCTAAGGCTGTTGTAGATGCTTTAACTCCTAGTATGATCACAGATGCAGATCATAATGTGCAATGATTTCCGATAAGATCAGGAGTTGCTTGGTTTTGTCAAAGGCTCTTTTCTGGATGATTTTTGAACACCATTACTGACCCTGGCACAACAACTATCACAAAGGCTCATGCAAGGTTTGGCAAGAATTTTCAGAGTAAAAAGAGGACAGTTTCAATGCTATCAGCAAAGGAACCGTCAGCTAACAAGGAGTTAGAAAACTTGAATTCTCAGAGACAATTAATTACTTGGAAATGCCTGTTCAGTCTCTAGCTGAATGCCACATATGTTCAGAGGCTACTACATGAAGAAAAATGCAGTGGATGCTATTGAAATGAACACTGTGCTAATTATTAAATTTAAATCCGAGATTATGATCTGAAATACTGTAAAAAGGCTTGTAACTTCATGGGTGAAATATTCCAGTTTTGTGAATATGTATTAATTGTAACCAATCTGGAACATGTGTTTAGAGTGATGTCTTATTTGTGTATAGAGTCTATCACAAGGTGAAAATAATTCCTTTTTTGAGGGCCGTTCTCATGATTTCCCAAGGGTTACTTTTTTATATTTGAAAACTATTTCAGGGGCAATCGCTTTGATCTCACCAACTCCTTCATCAGGTGAGGTTCAGTGATTTAGAATCATAGAGACATAGAGTCCTACAGCACGGAGACAGGCCTTTTGGCCCAAATTGGTCCATGCTGACCCAAATGTCCATCCACACTAACCCCAGTTCCCTACACTTGGCCCATAGGTACAATATTTGCATTGACATATGAGGTATTTGGATTAACAGAGGCAGAATTAGAAGGGTTCCTCAGAATCCTCAACAACTATCAGCATACTATTAAATTTAAAGGTATGGCACACAAGTAAAAAAACACAAATGTTTGAGACACCGCTTAAATTGAGAAGCAACCATAAGTTAGCGGCAATTATTTTTCAATAACTGACACTCACTTCATTAAAAAAAAAGCACATTTGTTTGCAAGGAATTGGTTAACTACAACTGTATGTTTTCCTGGATCCCACATCATGAGTCATTCCTTTGTCAAAAAGCTCCCCTTCGCAGCTTCTCCCATTTGAAGATAGTCATTGCTCCCCCATCTCCTTTACAGATAGAAAAGATATGTAGAAAAGGCAAAGTTACAGTTATCATGGGAGATTTCAAAAAGCAGGAGAACTGGGAAAATCAGGTTAGTAGTGGATTGCAATAAAAGGTATTTGTAGAGTATCTAGTGATGGCTTTTTGTAGCAACTTGTGGTGGAGCCCACTAGGGAACAGGCAATATTGGATTTAGTCATGAGCAATGAGGCAGACTTCATAAGGGAGCTTCAGGTGAAGGAACCTTTAGGAGGCCGAGATCATAATACGATTGAATTTACTCTGCAATTTGAGCAGGAGAAGATAGATTCTAAGGTAACTGTATTACAGCTGAAGAAAGGCAACCATAGAGGTATGAGGGAGGAGCTGGGTAGAATTTACTGGGAGAGGAGCTTAGCGGGAAAGACAGTGGAAAGACAATGGCAGACGTTTCTCAGAGTACTTCAGGAGACACAGCAGAGATTCATCCCGAGTGAAAAGAAGCATGATACAGGGAGGATGAGGCAACCATGGCTAACTAGGGAGTCAGGGATAGCATAAAAGCAAAAGAAAAAGCATATAATGTGGCAAAGGGCAGTGGGGAAACCAGAGGATTAGGAAGCTTATAAAGAGCAACAGAGGGCAACAAAAAAAAGGAGGGAGAAAATTAAATATGAGGGTAAGCTAGCCAGTAACATAAAGGAAGACTGTAAGAGTTTCTTTAGATATATAAAGGGCAAAAGTGGACATTGGACCCCTGGAAAATGACGCTGGAGAGTTGGTAGTGCGAAACAAGGAAATTACTGAGGAACTGAAGAATTACTTTGTGTCAGTCTTCATGATGGAAGACACAAGGAATATTCTAAAAATTCAAGAGAGTGAGGGGGCAGTGCTGAGTATGGTGGCCATCAACAAAGAGGAGGTGTTAGAAAAACTGAATGGCCTGAAGATGGATAAATCATCTGGACCAAATGGACTACACCCCAGCTTTTCTTTTTAGAATCCCTACAGTGTGGAAACAGGCCCTTCGGCCCAACAAGTCCACCCTCCGAAGAGTAACCCACAGACCCATTCCCCTACCCTATTATCCTATATTTACCCCAGACTAATGCACCTAACCTACACATCCCAGAACACTATGGACAATTTAGCATGGACAATTCACCTAATCTGCACATCTTTGGATTGTTGGAGGAAACCGGAGCACCCGAAGGAAACCCACGCAGACATGGGAGAATGTGCAAACTCCACACAGACAGTCGCCCAAGGCTGGAATTGAACCCGGGTCCCTGGGTCTGTGAGGCAGCAGTTCTAACCACTGAGTTCTAAGGCAGATAGCTGAAGAGATAGTGGAGGCATTAGTGGTGATCTTTCAGGAATCACTAGAGTCAGGGAGGGTCCCGAGGGACTAGAAAATCACTAATGTGACACCCTTGTTTAAAAAGGGAGTAAGGCAAAAGATGGAAAATTACAGACTGGTTAGCCTAATCTTGATCATGGTAGAATACTGGAATCCATTGTGAAGGATGAAATTTCTGAATAGTAAAATAGGGCAAAGTCAGCGTGGTTTCATCAAGGAGAGGTCATGCCTGACAAATCTGCTAGAATTCATTGAGGAAGTAACGAGCAGGTTAGACCAAGGAGAGCCAATGGATGTTATCTATCTGGACTTCAAGAAGGTCTTTGACAAGTTGCCGCACAGGAGGTTACTGACTAAGGGCCCAATGGTGTTCGAAGCAAGGTGCTAGCATGGATAAAAGCTTGGCTGTATGGTAGGAAGCAGAGAGTGGGGAAAAAAGGGTCTTTCTCAGGATGGTAGTCAGTGACAAGTGGTGTTCTGCAAGGTTCAGTGTTGGACCACAACTTTCCACTTTATGCATTAATGAGCTAGATGAAGGAACTGAGGGCATTCTGGCTAAATTTGCAGATGATACAAAGGTAGGTAGAAGGACAGATAGCATTGAGGAGACAGGGTGGCTGCAGAATTATTGTGGATAATTTTGAATTTGGAACTAGAGTCATAGAGTCATACAGCATGGAAAGCATGGGCAGCATGGTGGCTCAGTGGTTAGCACTGCTGCCTCATAGCACCCCGGCCCCAGGTTCGATTCCAGCCTCAGGAGACTGTCTATGTGGAGTTTGCACATTCTCCCCATGTCTGCGTGGGCTCCGTCCAGGTGCTCCGGTTTCCTCCTGCAGGTTAGGTGAATTGGCCATGCTAAATTGCCCATAGTGTTAGGTACATTAGTCAGAGGGAAAAGGGTCTGTGTGGGTTACTCTTTGGAGGGTTGGTGTGCACTGGTTGGGCCGAAGGGCCTGTTTCCACACTATAGGGGATCTAATCGAATCGAAATAGACCCTTTAGGTCAACCATAATCCCAAACTAAACTAGTCCCAGCTGCTTGTTTTTGGCCAATATTTCTCCAAACATTTCTTACTCATGTACTTATCAAAATGTCTTTTAAACATTGTAACTGTACCTGCATCCACCATTTCCTTGGGAAGGTCATTCCACACACGAACCACTCTCTGTGTAAACATTTTGCCCCTTGTGACTTTTTTAAACCTTTCTCCTCTCATCTAAAAAACATGAGTCCTGAAATCCCCCATTCTAGGGAAAAGGCACCTGTCATTCACCTTATCTATACCCCTCATGATTTTATAAACTTCTATAAAGTCACCCGTCAACCTCCTATGCTCAAGTGAAATAAATCACAGTTTACCAAACCCCTTCTTACAACTCAAACCCTCCATGCCCAGCTACAACCTGGTAAATCTCTTCTGAACATGCTCCAACTTAATAATCTCCTTTCTATAACAGGGAGACGAAAACTGGGCACAATACTCCAGAAGAGGACTCACCAACATTCTAAATAACCTCAACACAATGTCCCAACTCCTATACTCAAAGGTCTGAGCAATGAAGGCAAGCATGCAAACTCTTTCTTAACTACCCGATCTACATGTGATGCAAATCTCAAAGAATTATGGACCTGAAGCCCTAGGTATCTTTGTTCTACAACACTACCCAATGCTTTACCATTAATTACTTGAGTCCTGCTGTGGTTGGTTTCTTCAAAGTGCAATATGTCACATTTATCAAAATTAAACTTCATCTGCCACTCCTCAGCCCCTTTGACCTAATTGATCAAGATCTCTTTGGACTCTTAAATAACCTTCTTCACTGTCACTATATCACCAATTTTGGTATCATCCATAAATTTACTTAACATCCCTGCTATATTTTCATCTAAATCATTTATATAAACGATGAACAATAGTGGACCCAGCACTGATTCTGTGGAATGCTGCTAGTCACAGGCTTCCAGTCCAAAAAACAACCCACCACCATCACTCCGTCTCCTGTCGCTAAGCCAATTTTGTATCCGATTGGCAAGCTCACCTTGAATCCCATGTTAATATTACTTCACCAATTAGTCCACCATGTGGAACTTTATTTAAAGCTTTACTAAAGTACAAATAAATAGCAACTACCACACTGCCCTCATCAATCTTTTTGGATACATCCTCAAAATACTGTGTCAATTTTGTGAGATACGATTTCCCTTGCAGGACACTGTGCTGACTAATCAGCAAATGCATCCAAGGCTCTCCAAATGCATTTCCAACAACTTACCCACCATCAAAATCAAACTCGCATGTTTATAATTCACAGGCTTCTCCATATATTCCATCTTAAACAAAGGCACATCAGCCACTTTCCAGTTATCTGGCACCTCAGCCATATTTATAGATTATAGATTATTTATAGATTATACAAATATTTCTGCAAGATGCCGCACAATTTCTTCCCTAACTTCCCACAAAGTCCTGGAATTAAGAGTACATTGCTTGTTTGTACAGCCAATGAATGTGGCTTTGAAGAGAATGTGATATTTTAGATAATACAGAGCTTAACTGAAACAACCAGGGGGCAGCAGTGAATGAATGGCTGAGATTTACTGCCTTCACTGTGATGGGCTGACAGGAAGATTGTGATTCTGGATTAGTGGTGCTGGAAGAGCACAGCAGTTCAGGCAGCATCCGAGGAGCAGTAAAATCGACAATTCGGGCAAAAGCCCTGACAGGAAGATTGACCTGGTAAAATGCCAGAGAGCTGCACTGGGAGAGCTTCCCGGTCAGGTCGCTCCCTGGGCTAGTTTACCAATGGTAGGGAAAACTGGAAGTCAACAGACACAGCCAATTCTCACAGTCCTCTCTCCCATCCAGCGTTATGTCAACTGAAAACTTGGAGATATTACATTTGGCTCCCTCACTGAAATCATAAATATATATTGTGAATAATTGGCTGCCAACTATTGATCCCTGTGGTATCTCACTAGTCACTGCCTGCCATTTGGAAAAAGACCCATTTATTCCGACTCTTTGTTTCCTGTCCGCTATCCAGTTCTCTATTCATGTCAGTACTCTACCCACAATCCCGTTCACTTTAATTTTACATGCTAATCTCTTATGTGGAACATTATCAAAAACTTTCTGAAAGCTCAATGACATGGTTTGGCTCCCCTTATCAACTCTATTAGTAACACCCTTGAAAAATTCCAGTCAGTGTATATTTCAAGCAATTGATTGTTATAGGGGATTCTCTAGTCAGAAGTACAGACAGACGTTTCTACGTTCAACAACGAGATACCAGAATGGTGTGTTGCCTCCCTGGTACCTGGATCAAGGATATCTCGGAGAGGGTGCAAAATATTCTCAAAGGGGAGAAGGACCCAGCAGGAGGTTGTTATACAAATCCACAGGTTGTATGCAGGTTGTTGGATCCATGCAGTTTTTTAGCAAAGTACAATATAACTCTGCAAGTACAAATTCACCCCACAAACGTATATGTGTGTGTGTGTGCGCGCGTGTGTGTCGGGTGGGGGTTGTGAGTGTCTGTGACAGAGAGTCACAGACTTAGACCCCTTTACACTCACACACACATATACACTCTCTCTCACAGACACTCACAACCCCCCACCCCAGACACACACACATACTCCCACACTCACATATGCACCCTCTCATAGACTTAGACCCCTTTACACTCATACATACACATATACACTCTCTCTCACAGACACTCACAATCCTCCATCCCAGACACACACACAGACACACACACACACACATGCACATATACACATATACGTTTGTGAGGTGAATTTGTACTTGCAGAGTTACATTGTACTTTGCTCAAAAACTGCACAAATCCATGTAAGACTCTGTTAACTCATTTTTTAGATTAGAATCAGTCTAAACATTATGACACAGCACACAGGGGGCTTAACACCTTCAACATATTATCTGGGCTGACAGCAATTGTTAACGTTAACCTGAGAATGTAAATAAAAAAAAAATGTTTTGTGATTTACATATGAAAGAATTGAAACTAACATGGTCACTCTAACAGATGAGAGACTTAACAAACAATCAAGGTATTTTTCAATGTATAATTTCAGTTACATCACACTGTAAACGTTTGCTATAAATTCTGTGTCTTACAGTTATGTACTCCACAAACACCTGATTAAGGAGCAGTGCTCAAAAAGCTAGTGCTTCCAATTAAACCTGTTGGACTATAACCTGGTGTTGTGTGATTTTTAACTTTGTACAGCCCAGTCCAAGACCTGCACCTCCAAATCATGATTGGGGGTGTGTGTGGGTGGGGGCAGATGTTCACAGGTAAAGGGATGGCTGGCAAATGGGAAACTTTAAAAATGAGATAACAAGAGTCCAAAGACAATATGTTCCTGTTAGAGTGAAAGGCAAAGCTGGTAGGTAGCTGGTAGAGAAATTGAGGTTTTGGTAAATTATAAGAAAGAAGCATATAGACGGCAAGAATTGGGTAAATCCCTAGAAAAGTATAAAGGCAGTAGGAGTATACTTAAGATGAAAATCAGGAGGGAAATGAGATAGCTTTGGCAAATAGGGCTAAGGAAAATCTAAAGGGATTCTACAAATATATTAATGCCAAAGAGGTAACTAGGAGAGAATAGGGTCCCTCAAAGATCAACAAGGCTGCCAATGTGTGGAACCGCAGTGGATGGGGGAGATAGAAGTACTTTGCATAGTGTGTTTACTGTGGAGAAGGATATGGAAGATAGAGAATGTGGGGAAATAAATAGCAACATCTATATTGCAGTGGAAGAGGTGTTGGACATCTTAAAATGTAGGTTTGCTCACTGAGCTAGAAGGTTCATTTCCAGACATTCCGTCACCCTATTAGCTAACAATCTTCAGTGGGCCTCCAGGTGAAGCACTGCTGATGATTCCTGTTTTCTATTTATATGTTTGGGTTTCTTTGAGTTGGTGATGTCATTTCCTGTGGTGATGTCATTTCCTGTTCTTTTTCTCAGGGAGTGGTAGATGGGGTCTAACTCGATGTGGTAGATGGGGTCTAACTTGATAGAGTTCCGATTGGAATGCCATGCTTCCAGGCCCCTACTCAGACCCCTTGGCATAATGGTAGCCCACAAACCCACCAACACACTAAAACAGCAGCTAATGAACTTGAAAGACCCTACACAGACAACAAACAAAACTAATGGCATTTACAAAATTCCGTGCAAAAACTGTAACAAACACTACATTGGACAAACAGGCAGAAAACTAGCCACCAGGATACATGAACATCAATTAGCCACAAAATGACATGACATTCTCCTAGTATCCTACATACAGATAAGGAAGGACACCACTTTGACTGGGACAATACATCCATCCTAGGACAAGCCAACAGAGACACATACGAGAATTCCTAGAAGCATGGCATTCCAAATGGAACTCTATCAACAAACACATCGAGTTAGACCCCATCTACCACCCTCTGAGAACCTCAACCTGAGCTACAAATCTTCTCAAAACGTGCTACGTCTTAAAATGCATAAAGGTGGATTAATCCCTGGGACTAACGTGTGCAACTATTTAAGAAAGATGGTAAGGAAAAGCCAAGGAACTACAGACTTGACATTAGTGGTGGACAGGTTGTTGGAGAGAATCCTGAGGGATAGGATTTACATGTATTTGGAAAGGTGGGGGCTGATTAGGGATCATCAACATGGCTTTGTGCTTGGGAAAGCATGTCTGACAAACTTGATTGAGTTTTTTGAAGAAGTACCAAAGAGGATTGATGAGGTCTGAGCAGTGGACATTATCTATATGGACTTCAGTAAGGCATTCAACAAGGTTCCTCAGGGTAAACTGATCAGTAAGTTTGCAAATGACACCAAAATTGTGGGTGTAGTGGACAGTGAAGAAGGTTACATCAGAGTACAGCAGGATCTTGATCAGATGGGCCAATGGACCAAGGAGTGGCAGATGGAGATTAATTTAGATAAATGTGAGGTGCTGCATTTTGGAAAGGTAAATCAGGGCAGGACTTTTACACTTGATTGTAAGGCCCTGGGGAATGTTGCTGACAAAGAAATCTTGGACTGCAGGTTCATAGTTCCTTGAAAATGGAATCACAGGTAGACAGGATAGTGAAGAAAGCATTTGGCATACTTGCCTTTATTGGTCAGTGTGTTGAGTATAGGAGTTGGGAGACCATGTTGCAGCTGTACAGGATATTGGTTAAATCACTTTTGGAATTTTGTGTGTAATTCTGCTCTCCCTGATACAGGAAGAATGTTGTGAAACTTGAAAGGGAAAAGACTGAATAGGTGGGGACTATTTTCCCTGGAGTGTTGCAGGCTGAGGGATGACCTTATAAAGGTTTATAAAATCATGAGGTGCATGGATAGTATAAATAGACAAGGTCTTTTCCCCAGGATGGGGGGGGGGGGGGGGGGGAGTCTAAAACTAGAGGGCATAGGTTTAAGGTGAGAGGGTAAAGATATAAAAGGGACCTAAGGGGCAACTTTTTCACGCAGAGGGTGGTGCACGTATGGAATGAGCTGCCAGAGGTAGTGGAGGAGGCTGGAACAGTTACAACATTTAAAAGGAATCTGGATAGATACATGAATAGGAAGGGTTTAGAGGGATTTGGGCCCAAGTGCTGGCAAATGGGACTAGATTTATTTAGGACATCTGGTCAGCATGGACAAGTTGGACCAAAGGTCTGTTTCCATGCATTATAGCTCTAAACTCTAAGTCCCGAATTTAATTCATCTTCTTACTAGTTGTTTTAACTGTCAAGCCACCTAATGATCTATACACTCATCCTGGTAATTTTATATAATAGACAAAGATCTCAGCCCATTCTCATTGCTAAAAATCACATAACACCAGGTTATAGTCCAACAGGTTTAATTGGAAGCACTAGCTATCCAAGCGCCACTCTGGAGCGGCGCTCTGAAAGCTAGTGTGCTTCCAATTAAACCTGTTGGACTATAGCCTGGTGTTGTGTGATTTTTAACTTTGTATACTCCAGTCCAACACCGGCATCTCCAAATCTTTCTCATTGCATGTTTACATTCTCCTCTAATACCCTACGTTTCGATTGGCAGTTTGCTACTCCTCCAGTTCATAGCACCAACAAATTTAGACATTGTCCCAAAATGTGGTTTTCTTCAAAGAGACCTATACTTCCACCAGCTGCATTATCTTCTTTTGACACGAAGTAGTCTCACATTGATCCATAAGATCCATCCACTTCCATCATTCTCGCCTCTTCAACAGGACAGTAATGCATTCATCCATCCACCTTTTGGGATATGAATGGACATCTGAATTGACCTGAATTTGACCATCACCTTTGTTGATTTATGCCAGTTGTCTGGTGCCAGTTTAAAAAATGTGATGCCCATACAATCTATACTTTCCTTGTGTGTTGTGGCTTTAAGTTTAATGGATGGTTGACAATTATTGAGGATTTTGATGAATTCTTCTCATTGAAAAACTATTTTTGTGCCCTGCTGCAAGAGCTTCTTTCTCATGACCGTGTTTGGAAAGAATTCATGAACTCAGTTTTCCCGCTTCCCAGTTTGCTGAATCTTTTTTGGAAATGTTTAAATCTGCGCACTTCTCTTTGCCAACCGGCAGTACACAGCCCTTTTTCCACTTCTCAGTTTCTCTCGGCACTTCCTAGCCTCACTTCATTTCGAGCTCCCACTCCCCCAGCCCACTGGCCCAGCCCAGGATTCTTGCTTTCTGTCCTCTGCTGCGATCCCTCCCGCACTGATCCTGTTTGCCTTGGCAGTCTTGGCTGCCATGATGATTGCTGCCACTCAACTTCTCACAGATTCTGTCACACAGAGGAGACCTCTCTCTGATTTGTTGCCCTCACTACTGAATTATCTCAAACAATTTTTGGAATTTTCCGGAGACGAATTTGCCCAATACCCTCATGTATTTGAGCATGGTATGGGAATCCTCAGTGCTTCATCCAACCCAATGAGTTTTTTATAATTGTTTGAAAGCATTGTTTGAAAAATGGTGAAAGCAGATTTTTTTGATAATTTTCGAAGGGAAATGTGTTTATCTATTTGCAAAATAAAAGATTTGTAAGACTACATGGAAAGCGCTGGAAGTAAAATGAATTCGCAACACTTTCCAATAGGTAGTGCAGAGATGTTGTCCTGAACGACGTCCTCCGGTGCAATATGATAAAGTAACTATAGATATTGCTGGATTATTGCAGTCAATTGCTTCTCCTGGTCTAGCATAGAGGTATTTCAGATAAATAGATATGTATGGAATGAGCTGCCAGAGGAAGTGGTGGAGGCTGGTACAATTGCAACATTTAAGAGGCATCTGGATGGGTATATGAATAGGAAGGGTTTGGAGGGATATGGGCCGGGTGCTGGCAGGTGGGACTAGATTGTGTTGGGAAGTCTGGTCGACATGGATGGGTTGGACCGAAGGGTCTGTTTCCATGCTGTACATCTCTGTGACTCTATGATTCTATAACTAAATGTGAGCTATAACAATCCATCTCAGCCGCTTTTGTTCTTTGAATAGTGCCAAACATTTTTTACTTTAGCTACAATGCACCCCTGCGATCTTCGACTTTGTCGCTTTACATCCTCTTTTACCTGCACTATCAACTTATGGTCCAAAGTCAGATCTACTGATATCAAAATTTGTCAGCCATGTGTTCTCAAAGGCAAGTGAAAAGGAGCAGTGAGATAATAAGCACAATGCATGGAGAACACACTAACCCCAACCTTTGAAAAGTCATTGAAGTC
This sequence comes from Chiloscyllium plagiosum, assembly GCF_037043375.1. NCBI lineage: Eukaryota > Metazoa > Chordata > Chondrichthyes > Orectolobiformes > Hemiscylliidae > Chiloscyllium > Chiloscyllium plagiosum. Next base: position 135,632,340 of record NW_028270141.1, read on the forward strand.
CATGTGCTCAGGAGTATGGTCATTGTCCTTGGAGGTCAACTATTATTTTAAATTATCAAAGTGAATAATGATATTTAGAACATCAACAATTCTGCATTTTATGCCACCTTGGACTAATTAAATATAGTGGAACGATAGGGTGGTAAATGTATGAAATCAGCTGCCAGAGCAAGTGCTGGAGGCTGATGCAATTACAACATTTAAAAGTTAAAAATCACACAACACCAGGTTTATTCGGAAGCACTAGCTTTCGCAGCACTGCTCCTTCATCAGATAGCTGTGGAGCAGGACCATAAGACACAGAATTTATAGCAAAAGAGTACAGTGTCATGCAACTGAAATGATATATTGAACACACCTAGATTGCTGTTAAGTCTTTCATCTTTTAGAATGGGTTGCAGGTTTCGGTTTATTAATATATAAATCCCAGAACTTCTTTTAAGTCACATTCTCAAGATAACTTAAGGTTTTATTTAAAAAAAGGTGACATCTCAGTTCAGACAATGCATTAAAAGTGTGAGGTTAGCATCTGTCTGTATCCCAATCTTGAGTCAGACTGGTTCTATTTCCAAAGTAGAATTTATAAAATACTACATGGTTTGACTGCCTGCAGAGTGTGTGCTTATTGAGCAAAGTAGAATGTATCTGCAAATATAATTCTGCAAATGCAAATTCATCCCATAGACTTATATATGTGTGTGTATGTAAGAGAGAGAGGGAGTGAGTGAGTGTCTGCATGTTATTGCGTGTGAGTGTGAGTGTTTGCATGTGTGCATGCTTAGTAAAGTGTGTGTGAGTGTGATGGAGTATAAACCTGTGAGAGGGTGTGTATGTGGGTGTGAGTGTGGGGTCTGTATGTGTGCGTATGAGAGAGCGTGTGTGTATGAGAGAGGGTCTGAATGAGTGTGTGAGTATGTAAGTATGTGTGTACGTGTGTGTGCGAGAGAGAGAGAGAGAGAGAGAGAGAGCATAGTGTAGTGGGCTCACCTGTAGCATGACATGAACCCAAGATCCTAGTTGAGGCCATCCTCATGGGTATTGATCTTGGCTATCAGCCTCTGCTCAGCCACTCTGTGTTACTGTATATCCCGAAGTCCGCCTTGGAGGATGGTCACCCAAAGATCCAATGTTGAATGTCCCTGACCGCTGAAGCATTCCCTGATTGGGAGGGAACACTCCTGTCTGGCGATCGTTGCACGGTGTCTATTCATCCATTGTTGCAGCATCTGCCTGGTCTCACCAATGTACCTTGCCTCAGGGTATCCATGCCTGCAGCGTATGAAATAGACAACGTTGGCAGAGTCACATGAGTACCTGTTGCATCCCCACATGTAACAATGGTATCCATGACAACACTGTGACACATCTTGCAGTGGTTGCCATGACAGGGTTGTACAGTGTTGTGGTTGATGTTGTCCTGAAGGCTGGGCAGTTTGCTGCGAAGAATGGTCTGTTTAAGGTTTGGTCATTGTTTAAAGGTGAGAAGTGAAGGCATAGGGAAGGTCTTGGCGAGGTGCTCATCCTCATCGATATGTTCTGCAGGCTGAAAAGTACATGACATAGTTTCTCCGCTCCTGGGAAGTACTGGACAATGAAGGGTATCCTATTGATTGCATCCCGTGTCTGTCTCTTGAGGAGGTCATTACAGTTTCTTGCTATGGCATGTCGGAACTGGCGATCAAAGAGATGAGCATCGCATCCTGTTCTTATGAGGGCATCCTTGAGTATCTTCAGGTGTCTGTCACATTCCTCCTCATGAGACCAAATCCTGTGTGTGCATAGGCCTTGTCTAGAGAGGGTGGCTGTTTTGATATATTTAGGGTGGAAGCTGGAGAAGTGCAGCATCCTGAGGTTATCCGTGGGTTTGCGGTAGAGTGAGGTACTAAGGTGCCTGTCCTTGATGGAGGTGCTTGTGTCCAAGTATGAGATAGATAATGAAGTTCATGGTAAGTCTGATGATGGGTTGAAACTTGTTGATATCACTGTATAGCTGTTTCAGTGACTGCTCGCCATGGGTCCAGAGGAAGAAAATGTCGTCAGTATATCTGGTGTATAGTGCTGGTTGGAGGTCCTGTGCAACAAAGACGTCTTGATCGAACTTGCGCATGAAGATGTTGGCATATTGGGGTGCAAAATTGCTCCCTATGCTCACAGCAAACTGCCCAGCCTTCAGGACTACAACACTCACATGCACACACTCACACTCTCTCATGTACGCACACACACATATAAGTCCATGGGGTGAATTTGCATTTGCAGAATTATATTTGCAGATACATTCTATTTTGCTCAAAAAGTGCACAATCTTCAGGCAGTCAATGCAAACAGTCAATTTATGTAATATTTTAAAAATTCCACCTTGAAAATAGAACCAGTCTGACTCAAGATTGGGATACAGATAAACCCTAACCTCACACCTTTAATGCATTGTCTGAGCTGAGATGTCACCTCCTCAAAACCATCCCCAGACATCTGTTGGAATAAGTGGCTGAGAAAGTCAACTCTCAGATTCTGGAACACAAGACATGGCAGCCCTGCCACAAGAGGCTGAGAAACCTCAAACAGGTAGTTACGGTCAGCTGTGTCTTCCCAGGATACCTCCTACTCACTGAAGCACCAGATTCTCACCCTGCCCAACATATGACACCCCAATCATTCACTAAAAACTGATCTCTGCACCAATGACAATGTTACCACTATATTTTCCAGTTACTCGACCCAAGTAGTTAATAGGCCCCTCTATCATGTCTGTTCCATTTCATGCACTTCTGCTCTCAACCTTCCCCTTTTTTTATTCATTCACCGGATGAGGACGTCACTGGCTCGACCTTTATTGCCCACTCTTCCTTCCATAACAACGATAGGGTTCCCCTTATCATCATATTCCATCCTTTCAGCTTCCATATCCAATTATGACCCTCCATTGGTTCCACCAACTTCAACATAATGCCATCCCATCAAACACATTGTCACCTCCAATTTCAGCATTCCAAATGGACAGTTCCTTCGACGTAACTCCCATTCATCCCCACAGAAACATATGACTACACATGCATGTCAGACTCTCAGAATATTAGAGCACGCCACTCAATTAAATCGAACTGCTACAATGTCTGACTAAAGGAATGAAAATGGAAGGATCATTCAGCTTCAATCAAGGCACACAAACCCTGTTGACAGTACAAAGTTTTTTGAAAGAACAATTCAAGTATGGGATGTGGGCATCGCTGGCAAAGTCAGAAATGATTGCCCAATCTGAATTGCCCATGTTTCTGTAGGTCTGAAGCCACATGAAGATCAGACAAGTTAAGGGCAGGAGAATTCCTTTCCTAAACGGCATGATTAAAGAAGATGGTTTCTAACAATAATTGACAGCGGTTACATGATCACCATTAGATTAGCTTTTATTTTATAATTCCAGAGTTTTATTGAAGATCACCAAGACATTAGTCTTGGGTTCTGGATTATTAGCCTGCCAACACCTCCCACCTTTATTACTTTCTGAGGCCTTATGTCAAAATTAGCACAATTGTCTCACACACTAATTAAGCAACTGTCTGAGACAGTCATACTCACCGAATCATACCTTACAATGTCCCAGATAGCACCATCACTAACTCTGGGCATGCCCTGTTCCACTGAGGGGATAAACTCATCAGGGAAGGGGTCACATTGTTATGCAGTTGGAAATAAGTGGTCCTTAGTATTCTCAATATTGAATTTGGGCCTCAAGATGACATATGGCACTCGGGCAATAAAGCTCATCAATAACCTCATGCTTAACCAATCCCTCCTCTCCACCATCAGAGTCAGGTTCTTCATGCTGAATACCACTTTTGGACAATTAGACAATGCCTGGAAGGTGACAAGGACACAAAATGATCTCTGGTGGGAGACTTCAATGTCCGTCACCAAGTATGATTCAGTACTACTAGCGCTACTGACTGAGCTGGCCGAGTCCTAAGAGGCAGCTATTAGACTGAGTCTGCAAAGATGGTAAGGGAACTATCATGAGGGAAAAAATATACTTGACCTCATCCTCACTAATTTAGCTGTAGTAGATGCATGTTCCATGAAAGCGTTGGTAAAGTGACAACTGCACAATTCATATTGAGACGAAGTCTCACCTTCACATTGAAGGTACCTCTAATCATGTTGCATAGTACTAGCTCTGTGCTAAATGGGTTAGATGTTGACTTTTCAAAATGGTGGCACTGGCACAGTAGGCAGTGTTCAGAATCCTGAGCCTGTCTGCTCCAGGCTTGTGGTATCCTTTTCTCTCTCTCGTTTTTGACCTTTTTTTGCCCTTTTTCTTTTCTTTCTTCAACTTTTCAGCATCTGTGGGGTGGCGGCTGCAGCATCAAGTGGCATGGATCAGGACTGGTGATAGCAGCAGTAGACTCAGAGCCTGGACTCTTGGCATTGGTGGCAGGGTGACAGCCGCGGTAATGGTGATGCACGAAACGAGGACTTTTGGCAGTGTCAGTGAGGCGGCTGCGGAGTCAGGGTCTCCTGGGGCATTGCTGTCATTATTTCTGTACCGGGGTGGCCCTGAACACCTTGCAGAAGCCCGAGAGCTAAGCTTGAGACCCATTTTGAAAGAAGATGAACTTTATTTAAATAATTCTTTTGTTGATGCTTTTATTGTAACTCAAAATGGCACCAGGTTGTGGCAGCAAAATATATCTGCCCAAACAATAAAATGTTTAATTCATTCAGATCTAGCAGCTCAAAAATAGACATCAAGAGATGCTGAACGTCATCACCCGTGGCAAAACTGCATTCAACCACAATTTAATAAATCAGTACGTGAACCTGCAAACAATAGATCAGATCAAAGCTCTGCTGTCCTGCTACTCCTAGTCATGAAGGGTGTTGGACAGTGAAACAACTCACCAGATAGGAAGCACCACAAATATACTCTCACTCAATGATGGGGGTGCCTACAATATCAGTGCCAAATTCAAGGTTTAAATTGCAACCATTTCCAAGTATCTTCAAATGGGTAATCCATCCCAGCCAACTCCTGAGGTCCCAACATTGTAGTTGCATTCAAGCGAAATCAATACACTTTACATGATGTAAAGAAACAGCTGAAGACATTGGATATTGCGAATCCTATGAGCTTGAAAATACACCAGCAATAGTACTGAAGGTTTCTTTTCTGGAAGTAGCTATTCCCCTAACAAAGCTATTCTGCTACAGTTACAAAACTAACATCTGTCCAGTTATATGGAAAATTGACCAGACCTGTCTTCTCCACAAAAAGCAGGACAAATCCAACCCATCTAATTACCACCTTTCAATCTGCCACAAATATCAGAGTCGAGAGTGTGGTGCTGGAAAAGCACAGCAGGTCAGGCAGTGTCCAAGGAACAGGAAAATCGACGTTTCGGGCATAAGCCTTTCATCAGGAATTTCTCCTGCTCCTTGGATGCTGCCTGACCTGCTGTGCTTTTCCAGCACCACACTGTCGACTCTGATCTCCAGCATCTGCAGTCCTCACTTTCTCCTACCACAAATATCAGTAAAGCGGTGGAAGATATCATTGACAGTGCTACCAAACAGCTCCTACTCAACAACAATATGCTCACTGACACTGTTTGGTTCCGCCAGGCCCCAAGAGCTCCTGCCCTCATTAAATCCTTATTCAAACATGGATATAAAAGTTAAACTCAAAGAGTGGAGTATGGGTAAGTGCCCTTGACAGCAAGGTAGCGTTTGACTGAGGTTGGCACCAAGAAGCCAAAGCTGAAGTCAATGAGAATTAATGAGAAAATATTCAACTGGTTGGAGTCTTACCTAACACAAATGAAGATATTTCTGGTAGTTGAACATCAGTCATCTCAGTGACAAACATCGCTGCAGAACTTCTTCGATGTCATGTTCTATAACCATCTTGAGCTGCTTCTTCAGCAACCTTCCTTCCATCATAAGGTCAGAAATGGGGTTGTCCACTATGATATGTTCAGCACCATTCACAATTCCACAAATCCTGAAGCAGCCTGTGTCCAAATGCAGCAACATCTGAACAGTGTTCATACTTGGGGTAGTAAATGGTAAACGATATGTCACACAAACGCCAGGAATGACCATCTTCAACATGAGTGAAACTAACCATCACCCCTCGACGTTCAGTCGCATTATCATCACTGAATTACCCCACTGTCAACATTCTGGAGTTTGCTATTGACCAGAAACTGAATTGGACCGACCACATAAATATAGTAGTTTTCAGAGCAGGTCAAATGCTGGGAATTCTATGGCAAGTAATTTACCTAGTCATAGCGTCGTAGAGTCATAGAGATGTACACCACGGAAATAGACCCTTTGGTCCAACCCGTCCATGCCGACTAGATATCCCAACCCAATCTAATCCCACCTGCCAGCACCCGGCCAATATCCCTCCAAACCCTTCCTATTCATATACCCATCCAAATGCCTCTTAAATGTTGCAATTGTACCAGCATCCACCACTTCTTCTGGCAGCTCAATCCATACACGTACTACCCTCTGTGTGGAAAAAGTTGCCCCTTAGGTCTCTTTTATATCTTTCCCCTCTCATCCTATACCTATGTCCTCTAGTTCTGGACTCCCCGACCACAAGGTAAAGACTTTGTCCATTTATCCTATCATGCCCCTCATAATTTTGTAAACCTCAATAAGGTCACCCCTCAGCCTCCGACACTCCAGGGAAAACTGCCCTAGCCTATTCAGCCTCTCCCTATAGCTCAAATCCTCCAACCCTGGCAACACCTTTGTAAATCTTTTCTGAACCCTTTCAAGTTTCACAACATCTTTCCAATGCAATATTCCAACAGTGGCCTAACCAATGTCCTGTACAGCTGCAACATGACCTCCCAACTCCTGTACTCAATACTTTGACCAATAAAAGAAAGCATACTAAACACCTTCTTCACTATCCTATCTACCTGCGACTCCACTTTCAAGGAGCTATGAACCTGCACTCCAAGGTCTCTTTGTTCAGCAATACTCTCTAGGACCTTATCATTAGGTGTATAAGTCCTGCTAAGATTTGCTTTCCCAAAATGCAGCACCTTGCATTTATCTGAGTTAAACTCCATCTGCCACTTCTCGGGCCATTAGTCCAACTGGTCAAGATCCTGTTGTAATCTGAGCTAACCTTCTTCGCTGTCCACTACACCTCCAATTTTGGTGTTATCTGCAAACTTACTAACTGTACCTCTTATGCTCGCATCCAAATCATTTATGTAAATGACAAAAAGTAGAAGACCCAGCACCGATCCTTGTGGCACTCCACTGGTCACAGGCCTCCAGTCTGAAAAACAACACTCCATCACCACTCTCTGTCTTCTACCTTTGAGCCAGTTCTGTATCCAAATGGCTACTTCTCCCTTTATTCCGTGAGATCTAACCTTGCTAACCAGTCTCCCATGGGGAACCTTGTCGAGCACCTTACTGAAGTCCATATAGATCACATCGACCGCTTTGCCCTCTTCAATCCTCTTTGTTACTTCTTCAAAAAACTCAATCATGTTTGTGAGACATGATTTCCCACGCACAAAGCCATGTTGACTATCCCTTATCAGTCCTTGCCTTTCCAAATACATTACATCCTGACCCGCAGGATTCTCTCCAACAGCTTGCCCACCACCGACGTCAGGCTCACTGGTCTATAGTTCCCTGGCTTGTCCTTACTGCCCTTCTTAAACAGTGGCACCACGTTAGCCAATGTCGAGTCTTCCAGCACCTCACCTGTGACTATTGATGATACAAATATCTGAGCAAGAGGCCAAACAATCACTTCTCTAGCTTGCCACAGAGTTCTAGGGAACACCTGATCAGGTCCTGGGGATTTATCCACCTTTATGCATTTCAAGACATCCAGCACTTCCTCCTCTGTAATATGGACATTTTGCAAGGTGTCACCGTTTATTTCGCTACTTTCTATATCTTCCATATCCTTTTCCACAGTAAATACCGATGCAAAATACTTGTTTAATATCTCTCCCATTTTCTGCGGCTTCACACATTGCACAAAGCCTGTCCACAAGGTAAAAATCAAGAGTATAATGGAATACTCTTGATTTTTCTGGATGTCTGCATTAACAAGATTTGATAAGTTAAACACCTAAAGCAGCCTGCTCAATCAGCACTCTGTTTACTGTTGCTTTTGCGGAGGCTTGTGATCAGAGATACCTAATATAGGAAATTGACAATTGGTAGCATTTCCGATAGTTTGTTGAGTTTGTTAAGAGCAGCAGTTTATGTATGATACCTTACATATTTAGATAAAGAAAATATACAACTGTGACAATTGGGGATAGTTCACTGATACGAGAAGGCAAACAACTATTGGTGCAGAATGTTTTGATCTTATTAAAGTAGTTGGAATAACTCAGGAAGCCCCCAACAAGAAAGGAACATCATTTATTGTTGAACACCAAAATAGAGCCACTACGCGTGGCATACGTAGGCTAGTCCCAACCTGAGACAAACAGTTCTGCAGACCCATCCCTGCGTTTGCACTATCTTTATTTTGATGTCTGGAAGTGATTTTACATGCAACCAAATGGCATGCCCACCCCCAAATCACTGTGACTTTGTTTGTATTTAACTAGCAACCACCATTTGAGTGAGTTTTACGAAGGGCTCAGATGATGAGTTCCAGCTGGGCAGGCCATTTCCTGTTGCTCAGGGAATCAATACTCAAGGAGCTCCAAAAGGATATTAATTAGTGATTCCTTAAAGGGTCTTTAAAGAGCTATCATCCTGCTCTCTAGCTGAAGGCAACATCCTGCTCTCTAACGGAGGTGTTAGAAAACTCTCTCCTTGGTCTTCTTTCTCTTTTTTCTGGCCAGCTTCCATCTGGTGAACACAGTTGTCTGAGGACCACCTGATAAGGTCCCCCACCTACAATGTCTGCCTGTTGAGGCCCAGCCTTGAAAACACTCCTCTGCCCCTCAGAAATTGTTGATTACCCAATGGCTAGGGGCTAGTAGTTTACACTTTGTCAATCAATAATCTCAATCCTCTTGGTCAGTAACCATGGATTAGCTACTCGTGACATTAGATGAGTCTTTGAGAAGGTGACCAAACCGGTTGATGTGGTGTATATGGATTTCAGCAAGGGGTTCGATAAGGTTCCCCACAGCAGGCTATTGTACAAAATGCAGAGGAATGGAATAGTGGGAGATATAGCATTTTGGATCAGTAATTGGCTTGCTGAAAGAAGACAGAGGGTGGTGGTTGATGGGAAATGTTCATCCTGGAATCCAGTTACCAGTGGTGAACCGCAAGGGTCAGTGTTGGGTCCACTGCTGTTCGTCATTTTTACACATGACCTGGATGAGGGCATAGAATTTGCAGACGACACTATGGTCGGTGGAGTTGTGGATAGTGACAAAGGATGTTGTAGGTTCCAGAGAGACATAGATAAGCTGCAGAGCTGGGCTGAGAGGTAGCAAATGGAGTTTAATGCGGACAAGTGTGAGGTGA